>NC_049907.1:52015374-52315374 GCF_001411555.2 Juglans regia | reverse complement strand
AGGGCAAATCTTCCAATCCTTCACCCTCAGCACATCAAGTTGCCTCTTTTGATTCTAGCCTTGCCTCTTACACCACAGTAGTGTCAACAACTTTTGGCTCTCCTAAACTTCGAATCACATGTTTCTCCATCATAGATAGCAAATGTAACATCTTCTTCCCCTCTTGAACACCTCTCGGGTAATTCTCTTTACACTATCTCCTCAACACTCTGACTTTTCCATCAAGAAAGTTCATAATTCCACTTTTGGTCCTAATGATTAGATAATTGATATCGGTGCTACGGATTATATGATCCATTATGTATCCTTACTCACTTCTTATCAACCTATTCATAACTTGTTTGTGAAATTGCCTAATGGAATTTCTACCCCAATCACTCATTTTTGGTTCTATTCATCTTTCTCCTTCTCTTGTTTTACACAATGAGCTATGTGTACCTTCCCTCAATTTTAATCTCCTCTCTGTCAGTAAGCTAACCAATTCAACTTCTTGTTGTCTAATTTTTCTTCGTGCTGCTTGCTTTATTCAGGACCCCATCCATTGGAGAACGATTGGGAAGGGTAAAGACAAGGAAGGATTATATTTGCTGCAACAACCGGACCATCCTGTTAACTCAAAAGATGTGTCTCCCAACCTTGCTTCTATTTCAATCTGCTAGTCATATTACTTTTGATGTTTGGCATAAAAGTTTGGGTCATCCCTCCTTTTTCTAGAATGAAACTTTTACCTCATCTTGTATCTCATGTTTATGATAATAATCCCACATTGTGATGTTTACTCTCTTGCTAAACACAAGACATTACCATTTCCTCCTAATGGTCAAAATACTTCTTCTTGCCCTTTTGAGCTCATACACTGTGACATTTGGAGGGCCATTTCAATCTCAATCTATAGATGGTTTTAAGTATTTTTTAACCATAGTAGATGACTATTCTCATAGCACTTGGGCTTACTTATTAAAGTGTAAATCTGATGCTCGAGTTTTATTACAACATTTTATTGATATGGTTAAAAATCAGTTCAACTTTATCATCAAGATCATTAGTACTGACAATGGCAGTGAGTTTGCTATGCATCAATTCTTTTCTATCTAAGAAATTCTACATCAATTGTCCTGTGTAGCTACTCCTCAACAAAACTCATTGGTTGAAAGGAAGCATCAACACATTCGTAATGTTGCTAGTGCCCTCCTTTTTCAATCCAATCTTCCCTTAACCTTTTGGTTTGATTGTATTCTTACTGCAGTATACTTGATCAGTAGAATTCTTTCTCCTCTATTGGCAAATAAAAATCCTTATGAACTACTCTTCAAAGGACCACCTTTATATGACCATCTCAAAGTTTTTGGGTCACTTTGCTATGCTTCCACTTTAGCCCATAACAGATCAAAATTTGCTCTCCAAGCTCGCAGATGTGTTTTTCTTGGTTACCCTCTTGCCATTAAAGGATGCAAACTTTATGATCTTGATTCTCACTCAACTTTTGTTTCTCGAGATGTTGTTTTTCATAAACGCGTCTTTCCTTTTCAGTCCATGTCTCACAATCTTACTCATCTTCAAACTCCTTCTTCTCTTGTTCTTCCTCAACCTATTCTTCATCCAGAATACCTTCCACATTCTTCTCCTATTTCCACTCATTCTGACACTTGTTCCCCCTAACTCAAATCTTCATACTAGATGAGCTTCTAGAGTACACAGGCCACCTAGTTATCTACAGGATTATCATTGCCATTTGGCATCTTCACGGGCTTGCTCTTCTTCATCTCTAATTGATTTTTCTGGTCCTTTATTAGGTATGCAGTACCCTATTTCTCATTCACTCTCATATTCTCATTTGTCTCCTAACCACAAAACTTTTGCATTAGCCCTCTCTACCACTTTTGAACCTCAATATTATCATCAAGCTGTTAAGTTTCCTCATTGGAGAATTGCTATGATTGAGGAAATTGCAACTTTGGAAAATAACAATACATGGACTTAGACTAATCTTCCACCTAGAAAAAGTCCAATTGGATGCAAATGGGTCTATAAAGTAAAGCTTAGATTTGATGGTACCCTTGAGATGTATAAGACACGATTGGTGGCCAATGGTTTTACACAATAGGAAGGTATTGATTACTTTGACACTTTTTGTCCAATTGCTAAGATGGTTACAGTGAAGTGTCTTCTAACTATAGCAGCAGTAAAAGGCTGGCATCTAATTCAATTAGATGTCAATAACGTATTTCTTCATGGAGACTTGTTAGAATAAGTCTATATGTCATTACCTCTAGGCTTTGGTGATAAAGGTGACAATAGAGTGTATCGACTTAATAAGTCATTATATGGCTTAAAACAAGCTTCATGCCAATGGTTTGCTAAATTATCTTCTACCATCCTTGAACATGGTTTTATACAGTCGAAGGCTAATTACTCTCTTTTTACTAGATCTTCAAGGTTCTATTTTCATTGCTTTGTTGGTGTATGTTGATGACATTCTAATTGCAAGCAATGATATAGAGTCTATCAAAACTTTCAAGACATTTCTTGATCAAAAGTTTAAACTTAAAGATCTTGGATCTTTAAAATATTTTTTGGGACTGGAGGTTGCTCGAAATGATACTGGAATTTCTCTTTCTCAAAGAAAGTATGCCTTAGATATTTTATCAGACAGTGGCTATTTGGGTTCCAAACCTGTTAAGACTCCTATGGAACAAAATATCAAACTTTCTCTATCTGATGGGCCTCTTGTAGATGATCCCACAACTTATAGACGTTTGGTGGGTAGGCTACTTTATCTTACCATAACCAGACCGTATATTACCTTTGATGTTCATACACTCAGTCAATTCATGGATTCTCCTAGACAGCCTCACTTACATGCTGCTTATAGAGTGTTGCAGCACATCAAAGCTTCACCTGGCCAAGGATTGCATTTTCCTTCTAATTCAACTCTCCATTTAAATGTTTTGCCAACTCAGATTGGAAGGGATGTAATGACACAAGAAGATCTATTACTGGTTTTTGTATATTCGTGGTAGCTATCTTATATCATAGAAGTCAAAGAAACAACCAACAATTTCAAGATATTCAGCTAAGGCAGAGTATAGAGCTATGACCACTACTATTTGTGAAGAAGTTTGGCTTCTTTCTTTGCTTCATGACTTACAAGTGCCTCATTCTCGTGCTGCTACATTGTATTATGACAACAAAGCTGCTATTCATATTGTCACTAATCATGTTTTTCACGAACATACGAAACAAATAGAAATCGATTGCCACTTTGTTCGTAACAAGATTCAAGATGGAATTATTAGACCATTTCATGTTTCCTCCCAACTTCAACTTGCTGATTGTTTTACAAAGCCACTTGGCTTTCCTCTATTTTCTACTTGACTTTCCAAGCTAGGCATCATCAACATTAATAATACAACTGAAGGATTATTTTCCTTTCTTCCATTCCAATATTAATATATATAATCTCATCTCATCTCACTTAATCATTACAATTTTTCTAAACTTCCACCATCTATTACAATAAATATTTCAACTTTTTCAAATTTTAAAATAAAAATAATATGATAATAATATTTTATTTAATTTTTAACTTTTATCTCATCTATATAACCAAACGAGGTATTAGTGTTGGTAGGATTATTAACAATGTGGTAGGTAGGAATTAGGATAGCTACTAAAAGGAATATTCTCTAGAATTTCTTGAGCATTCGACCTCATAGATTTTTCTTTTTCAAATCTCAATCATTATTTTTAAATCCAAAAGTAGAGACTTCTACACCATTTATAACTTTTAAATTCAATAGACTAAATATCGTAAATGGTAAGATAAATTTGAAATTGATAAATTACTAACGTAGAAAAATCTCTTTAATTTGAAAAGAATGATCGGAATCTGAGAAAATCAACCCGATAGAATGGCATAGGAATTTTAAACTTCATTGACCAAACAGAGCAAGTGGGTTAAGAGATTGCAATGTGAACGCGCATTGTGCGTTGGCATGCCACCTCAGTTACCACAATACTCGTAGACATGCACTTACATTTGTACAAGTAAATAAATGCCAAACTTGCCTCAAACGTCATGGATCTGCATTCCCAATTTCATCTGAGATTTTGAGAAGAGACTAGGATCTAACTTAGCCAACTCCACAGCACACAAGTAAATCGTCAACTCGGAAAGGATCCGAGGGACTCAAAACTAGATAAACAAAGAAAAAATGAATTGCGTATGACAGCATTAAATGGTAGAGTTCCAATTCTCAGTGTGGCAGAACGATCAATTCAACCATCCAAAAGAGCTTAAATAAATCTAAGAGAAAACTATGAACAATGTCAAGAGATTATCAGTTGGACCATACGTGAACTAAACCATTCCTATTGCCGGTATAGATCTCATTCCGCTCTTCATCGTAAAAGAGAGCAGTAATATCTTCCAAGGCTTCAGCAACCGTGCTCCTGATTCTGGAGGCATGAGTCTGATTCTTCAAAGCGCAACTGCTACCACAATAATGATCACTGCAACTGCATTCATTTTCCACGGGAAAGCTGTTGCTTGCTCTAACTTTAGCAAGACATTTCCCGGTTAGAATATTACTGATATTGATTGATCCAGCTGCATAAGAGACGCTAACTGTTAGCATCATAAATTTTAACAAAAGGATGCTCTAACTAGCTGTACAACGGAAGATAAAAACATCAACTAGGACTCCTCTTCTGATAATAACATGTCAACAACAACAATAATAACAACAATAACAATAACAATAATAATAATAATAATAAATAATTAAATAGGCAAGCCACAACACACAAACTAAAAGCAACTGACAACATTCACAATCAGCATTATCCTTCACACGAATCAGTATCTCTACATCAATTTAAATTACCCAAACACCACTCACCAGCCTAATTTGGGAGTTTTTATGATACCAACCCACACCATGAAAACACAAGTACAGACCACAAGGTTCAGTCTGTATTAAAATACTATTAGTGATAATAAACAACAATAAATTCCACCATCAAAAAGAGCTAACGTAAATCTAAAGATAACTAGGAATAAATTCATGAAACCATCAGTTGAGCTATAGGCCATGCATATTGCGAGTGTAGATATCATGAAAGAATGCAGTAATGTCTAATCTTGTATTCAAATAATGTAGCAATAATAAACCAAAACTTAACAACCGTTATACACATGCACATCCACATCATATTTTATTTTTGATAGGTAAAATAAGATTTTATTTAAAGAAAACCAAATTTATGACGTGGATGTGCATGTGTATAACAGTATTTAACTTGTGCAGCTAATACTGCTGCTTAGGTATCAGGCTAAGATGTCAAACACCAAAGGAGGCCAGTTCAATTAATAGGCTACACTTTTGGATTCTCCTCTTGTATCTTTCCATTACACATAGCATGCTGAATTAAAATACAAAAAATAAAATTACCATTTCCTTCAGACAGTGGATCGTCAGAATCAGCTTTGCAGTAAGAGATAATAAGATCCTGATCACTCGTGATATATATGTTATTAGTGTTGCAGTCAGGATGCCACAGAAGGTGATCCTCAAATGAAGTCACAAGCTCCCCACGGAAGTTCCAGACAGCCACAGTTCGGTTTCTAAACGTCAAGAACAACTGGTTCTCATACAGAAATATAAATGCTGATGGTGTCATAAATTCAGTTCTGCTAACTTCAGTCAGCTCAAAATTGCGGACCTACAAATAATAGCAGTCAGATATCCAAATGAACAAGCACTAATAAAAGATCTCAAGAATGATCCTTACATCAAGAATCTGTAAATTCTCATTTTCTTGCTTGACTAGTAGCTTTTCATTAAACTGTTCAATGAAATCCACCTTTTTATTCCGGTGAAGGAGATGGTTGAAAGATTTTAGAACAGTTCCATCCTCAATTGAAAGAATCTTGAGGGGAACATGGCTACTTGATTTGGTAAAAATCAACAACATGATCCCTGGACTGCTCGGGAAAAGACATCAAAGAGAAGCAAATAAGTGAGCATGACAAGAAAAGGACCAATTGCAAGCAGCATGTTCATTCTCAAGAAGTTCGTGCACGTGTAAATGAATCGCCATTATTGTGCATGTGTATAAGCATGTATAGATACATTACCTGATCTTAATTTCTTGAACATGTTTATCCGATATGGAGTACAACATTGTATAGTTTTTCAGGTCAAACACTTTGTAAATACTACCACAGAGTAAAAAGAAAGAATATAGGAAAATCAATTAGCTAATTGTGTAATAGATAACCATATCTTAGCAGAAAAAATACTCATATAATAGAAGATTTACCTATCCTGCGCAGAATAAGTGAGTACCTTCCCATTGACATCGTCAAACTCTACAAAACCAGGCCATTTCAGTGACTCAGACTCAAAAAGTGCAAAGCCAGCATCTTGTTTACCCCTCCTTATGTATCTGGAATATAACAGAACAATTTCAGCAATGTGTACAAGCAAAGAAAATGGGCAATCAACCATAGGATTAGAGAATGTGCATTCTCTTATGAAATTATAATATTTATTTAGTAGGAACGGGAAGTGGAATAAGATTCACATACTCAATCCTTGTGCTTCTGCATTTCAAAGAACTAAAGTTGTCTGAAGCATACACAGAAACTGTGATGAGCGAGTCATTGTTTTTATTATAAAACAAGCTTCGTATAACTTCATCAGGACTGACATTCAGAAAGCATATCCTCTGATTAGTCTCTGCATCAGCAAAGGAGACACATAATTTCCTCAAATTCATTCTACTTTTCAATGCAAACAGAATCTCACAGCATACCCAAAAAGTTTAGAAATATGGAAATACAGTTATACCTCGGCTAAATGCTGCACAAACACCAGATTGTGCAAGAGCAAACACAATGTCACGAGCCGCTACAATCTCAATTATCTTTGACCTCTTTCTCAGGAAAGGCAGCACCATGGAACAATGACCTTTTGGATCATGGGTATCATATTCCTCCTAGCCATAAATAGATCAAAATATACTAACAGGCAGAAATTTAGAAGAGTGCACTTATCTATGTTACACTAAAGCATATAGGCACACTTAACTAACAATCACAGGATTATTCATTAATGCACAAAATTTTTGAGGGCGAATTCCAACTCAACCAAAATATGAACTGGTCAGGACTTCCAAAATGATTTATATCTATAATGACGAAACACATTTTGTAAAGCATATAGCTCTTCACTCCAGTGTGTGTGTACACAGGTAAATCCTCCACTAAAAATAGGGCCAATGATAAGGTTGGCATTTGTAAATAAGGATGCCACCATAGTGAAGTTTATGGCTCTTAATTGAATGGGAATAAATATAAGCATCTTTTCTATTGGCGATAACAAGAGTAGGTAACTGACTCCAATCCTTATTATCTATCTATCTGCCCCTGTGCGTCAAGAAATCTCATAGCAAGAGAGGAGTCCGTAAGCGGTAAGCCTGAGCTTGGTCCCAAAAGCTATGTACTAGTAATTAGTAATCCTTGAGATAAGATAAAGAAAAAAACCAATCGTTACGTATCTAAGTAACAAGGGAAAGAACTAGCAAGAAAATGAAAACTTGGAGTAGGATAATTCGAGGAATCTTGCTTTGATAGGATTCGTTGCTTTAATAGGATTCGTTGGAGAAAACCCGGACCTCCTAAATAAACGTAACTTTGTAGAAAAAATTCTCAATTTGGTCATTCAACTCGATTCCAAATGAGTAGATATAAAAGTATTTATAACGGATAGAATACATCTAGCACATACATAACTACCACATGCACGAATCACTTTCTACTACCCATACATGAACTACTCTAATTACTAAGTTCACGGACTTTACTTAATGACATTCATGAATAAAACTAAGTTCGTCTCATAGAAAGATTTGTTTAATGTATTGTTACTTCACGATTTTTGTAGAAGGAGAAGAGACCTGTAAACGTATGTTACGGAAACGTTCCTGGGCATCGCTCATACCGAAAGCACGGTCGCGCTTCGAACTGATTTCCCGTCTCTGAAGCTTCTTAACGCTGTTGACCAACCCATCCACGCAGCCACCGCGCGCTCGCTTCTTTGCCAGTACTCGCCTTCCACTGCAAGGCCGAGGACTCACTGATATCTTCCTTCCGCCTTCCATTGTTCTCTCTCTCGCAAAATGCTTCTCACGAGGCTTAGACCACAAGACTCGAAAACCTATAGCATAATCAGCTAGTTCGAAAGCGAAATAGTATGCATCACTTTGCTCGGTTGCTGCTCAATTACAACCACAAATCTAACATCTCAGCTTCCATCCCTCTCAAATAAAGCCCTAACTCTCCCACCATCCAAAAACCCAAATTATTTTCTTTACCAATAGAAAATCCTACACCTAATTCCAAAGAGGCCCCGACCCACTGCTCTCTCTCTCTCTCTCTCTCTCTCTCTCTCAGGGAAAGCACGAAACGAAGAGTAGAAGTAGAAGTGTACAACTGGGTTGAAGAGAGAGACTTTACTGTGCGTTGGATTTCAATGTGTGCGAATCCGATCCGTTTTCAAATTTCGAATTTGGATAATCACGACAAATTTCCATGATTATTGTGTCTTCTAGTTGACTATCTCTAGGATCACGTTTGTATTTATAATCTATCTCAATTTATCTTAATTTATCTCATTATTATTTATTATTATTCAGTAACTTTAACTCATAAATCACACTATTATTCACAACTCATCTCATTACTATTCATAACTCATCTTAACTCATATTCGAATCCAAACGACGTTTTATGAAGAGGAAGTCAAGGAAAATGCTTTACTTTCTTCTTGGATTTAAAGTAAACAACTAGCTAAGGGTATGGTTAGTAAAGCTTAGTATGAAGTGGGTATTGATATGATCATTCCATTTCATTGAACAGGATTTATTGAAATGCAAAGAGAAATAAAGGTTGAATTTTGAGGTAAGTAGCTATGATCTTGCTTCTTACACAATATTTTCTTCTACTAAATGCTCACTTTTTATTCAAATGCTTCTTTGTAACGAAAAAATAAATGTATATTATAATGTATAAGCCTTTTTGATAGCTCATGTTAAGCTATTAATTATAGGTGTGTGTGTGTAAGTATGATGTAAACCATTCATATTCAAGGTTGAGATCATGAGATTTATCATATACATGTTTTCTTAAAAACTAGTAATTTCTTAATATAAAGTTATTGCATGAAATACATTCTCTTATGAAAGAAAATACATACTACATTGGACTAAAAAAGATAATGAAAATGTTATTAAAAGAAAAGGAAAGAAAATGAAAATAAAGGTTTTATGTACAAAAATACATAAGGGCTAACGATAGAATGATGATGGTACCAAAGAAAATGGCATATTGTAATGCCAGATCGGTTTCATTGGTAGTGCACCCAATGGCGCTATCTTGATTGAGGGATTCCCAATCCACTGCCACGAGCGAAATTAGGTCTAAAAGACCTCTAATCCTAACACACAGAACGTAATAGTGTGTATTGGCCAAAGGAGAATGGAAAGAAACTCAAAATGTTTAATTGAAATGTTTTAAACTTGTATGACTTTTCAAAAGAAATAAATAACTTATGTATGATATTTTACCTGTATGGTGTATTGCTTATTGAGTATTGACTCACTTTTATGTTTAATGTTTTAAACATCCAAGTAATGAAAAAGATGAGGATGCAAAGCAAGACACAACTCAGGAAGGAGAGATAGATGCTTAGTAGTAGCCTTGGGTTGGGTCTCTGAATGAAATTTAGTTTTTGGTTGATTTTGTGAAACTGTTTGGTCTATGTATTTTGAGAAGGAAAGTATAGACCAAAAGTGATGTAGCTAATGGGATAGTCTTATATTTTGACAAACATGTTATTTTGAGTTTTGAAGATATAAAAGAAAAATGAGAAAGTCCCTTTTGTAAATTTTCATATGATTTACGAATAGAGAAAAAAAATTAGGACGAAATGTAATAGCTCATTCCATCTCTAGGGAGGGGTTGTTACGTCCATGAACAAGTTAAATTCTGCATCATGTTTAATTTAACATTTTATAGTCATGTACGTATTATGCATATCATGTACCTTATGTTGCATAAGACACATAAGATTTTTATGATCAAGTTACGTAAGTTTTCTTATGATCAAGTGTAAGATAAGATGAGTTTTATAATATGACCATTTAAATACATGGTACCAATGCGATTCTATGGGTGGATGCACAAGCCACGGACCTAAACGTGGTCCACTATAATATGCTAGAATACTATTAGCAGCTGCCCTTGTGGACACAGGATGTGAGGCGAATGCACGACCTTGCACATAGGGTTAAGTGAATTGACCAGTAAGATAAGTATGATACATTAGATAATTTAAGATAAGTCATGCATGACATAAGCATATGTATAAATGATCATGAATTTAAATTCTAAGCATGAAATATTTTATGAAAAATACTACGTTTATTATGTTTACATTGTTATGGGTTTCTTACTAAGTCTTTGACTCATTTTAATTTTATTTCATGTTTTTAACCACCCACGTGAGGATGATGAACACAAGCAAACGGGTCAAGATTAGATGGAGCAGTCAATTAAATTTTATTAAATATGAGATCTCTTATCAAACTATATTTTATGAAAACACGTGACACTCCTAACCCTAGAAAAGGGGGTGTTACAGGTGTGCTTCACCTCTCACAACCATTTTACTAGCACTTATCTACAATTCTTGAAGTACTCTTTTAGATAAGAAGATCGGAAGCAAATGAATAGTGAAAAAAATAAACTCCTTATTGCGGGCTGCAAGAGAAATAAGAGCACTTAACAAAGCTAAGGACAAGTTGGAGAAGTGTGTTGAAGAGCTAATATGGCGACTAGAATTTGAAAAGCACTTAAAAGGTATATTCTATCAACCATGAATATTGGATAGTTAAAATAAAATTATACTTGGTAACATAATGAATCATATTACTAAAACATTTTGAATACTTTGACTGGCTATCATTTATCAAATATAATTACTTTGACTTGTTACCATTCCTTGTAACTAGTTGGTACCACTTCCCCTTCAATAAGGGGGTTGATTGAGGCGGAGATGATAGATTGAGGGGGTGGGTCATGCCATTCTATAGCCTACTATCACTATGGGATGAAAAGAAAAAGAAGACTCATTACTAATAGTATGTTGTTGGGGTGGCCCGACTATTTTGTACACATCTTTTGCTTGTTGATTCAGTATGAACTTGACTAAATTCACAAAAGCTCCATAGGTTGAGCTCATATCTAAGTTAAATAATATTTTCTAGGTTTCTGTAGCTACTGAGAGACTATAGTCTCTTACGTTTTAGGGCAGTAAAGACACTAATGGGGAGATGCAAGTTTGATGCTAAGTCCATAGATGACTCTGTTTGCTTAAGTCAATGAAAAAACTCATTGTAGATTGCTCTTGAAGGAACTAGCAGGATGATTTACCAAAAAAAAAAAAATGAAATTGCCTATGCAGTAATCATACACAAGAAAGATGCAGCAAAGCTAGCCATTGAACGAGCTCCAGCAATCACTAAATAGGTTCCAATTGTAGACAACGCCAAGTTGGAGTCAATGAGAAATCACAATAAGGAATTAGCACTAACATCTAAAAACTCTTCTTTTGTTTTCTTTATCTATTGGCGACAAATAATATATGACCTACAAACTCACATAACTATTGAACCATGATAAAGGTATAAAAATCCAAATAAATCCAAATATATAAGGACAAATTCAAATCTTCTTCCTAGGAACAAAAAGAAAAAATGACATGGGATGCCCATCTAACATATACTTGAGCTTTCCCAACCTAAAATAGCAATTGTTTACTTTCAAGATTATTAAGCTAAAAGATGAAGGTTCATCAAAGACCGATCCCTTCCCCTATTTGGGAACATTAATCAGATGCTAATATATGACAATTTCACCTCGGACCATACAAACTAGCCTAGATCCAAACCAAAAATCCAAACCCCGGAACCTTAGACCAAAGGCCCAACAACCCAAAACCATAGGCACCACAACCAAAACCTAAAGCTTAAACCCCAAACCCCAAACCCTAAAGTCTTAAGCCTAAACCCTAAATCCTCCACCCTTAACCCTCAAGCACAAGACCCTAAAACCTAATACCCTAAGACCCTACACACCAAACTCTAAAACCCAAAACCCCATAACATAAACCCTAAGCCCCATTACACAAACCCTAAGCCCCAAACCCTAAACCCTAAAACCAACCCTAAACAATAAACCCTAAACCTAAACCCTAAAACCCTAAAGCTGAAACCCTCAAACACTAAAACCCTAAATTTAATACTCGAAAACCTAAAACACAAAATTCCTTAACCCTAAAACACTAAACTATAAATCCTAAGCCCCAACTTGTAAACGCCTAAAGCCTAAACCTAGGACCATATAAACCCTAGGCCCAAAACCCAAAATCCCAAACCCTTAACCGTAGACCCTACCCAACAACCTAAGACCTTAAGCACAACAGCCTACACTTGAAACCCTAAATCGTAAACCTTAAACCCTAAATCTTAACCCCTAATCCAAAAATATTAAACCCCAAACCCATGTACATAGAAATGCGTACTTGTGGAAAATCTTGAAGATAAACATTCTTAATTAATACAATTTTTTGAGGGTTTTACTTGCCCTTGTTTGCTTTCATTAGAAATCAAGTACGTGCCTTCCATACTAGTATTCTTTAAGTGACTTAGTTCATTGCAGTTTGGATTAGCACATTTGGATTAATTTGAATAGCACTTTGTGGACAATGTGCTTCGAAGGGATAGAAAATGTAACAGGTCCAATAGTAAGGGTTAGCAAAATGAACCAAATGGACCAGTAATACGAGGGCCAAGATGGGACAACAATCTCACTTATCTAACACCATTGTGTTTTCTTGCACACTGCTAATGGGATCTGTGGTTGTAGTACTCTTCTTCCATTCCTCTCCAATCAATCTTCTAAATTCTTCCTCCAAGCCCCAACTAGCCTCATATTCAAAACACTTATGTCGTATAATCCTCTTATTATTTTTATTGCTGCAGGTCAACAATAGTGGTCTGTGTTCTAAGCTTCTAGCCTCTAACACTTCCGCTGTCAATTCATTTTGCATACTATTCCATACATAATTTGCTACCACCCTATCTAGCCTTTCATTTGTAAAGGTTTCGTCATTATGTTTATTGCTCTAGGTATATTTTGATCCTTGCCAACCCAAATCATAAAGTTCACTATCTTTTTCACTACTAGAATTGCCACCTTGTTTCTCGTCATGGGAGGTTATTTCATTAAAATCTCCATATACACATCCACCCACCTAATCTGCTGGTTTTAAGTAAGTTAGCAACTCCCACGATTTCTGCCTTTTACTAACTTCAAAGTGTCCATAAAACCGAGTAAATTGCCACTGTTTCACATCAGATTCTTCATTCACAGTAGCAGTGATATGTCTGCTAGAGTAACTTTGAATTGTGATATTAACCTCTCATCTCCACAACAAGGCTAATCCCTCACTTCTGCCTATCGGATCCACTGACAAACATCCATCAAAACCCAGTCTTTTTTTAAGAAACATCCACCTACTACTGATTATTTTAGTTTTCATGAGGAAAAATAAAACAAGCTGCTTTTCTTTCACCATGTTGTGAAGATCTTGAACTATTTGGGGGTTTCCAAGCTCCGAACAGTTCCAAATTAATGTTTTCATGGTTCCAGGCAGAGCTACCTAGCAGCCTCTGCCAATTTATCATTTTCAACTTATTCCCTTTCTTCATTCCCCCTTTTTATTTTCTTCAGGTTTTGTATCACCAAAATCATTTCCTCCTCGTCTACCAATTCTCTTTTTATAAGATACCGGTATGCTCAGAGATAAAAAGCGTATCTTGATCTCTAGTTCTGCATTTCCATCTACCCTTTTCTTGATAGATCTTCTTTTTCCTTGCTTTTTTATCAAAGCTTCGTTCCATTGTGCCTGTTATTTCTATATTTACCGCTCTTAAGTCTTCTATTACCCTTTCATTCGCCATCAACATATCATCCTCCACCTTAATGATCGGCTCGTATGAGCCTAAGCCCATTGCATCCACTCTCATTCTCATTGCTTCCACTTTGATATTACAAACTTGGGCTATTTTAGAATTAATGGATCTGTCTTTCTTCTGGCCCACCCAATTCCCTGGATGATCCCCTCCACTTCCCACTCCATCAATTGTCGGATTACTTTTATTTAACTGATATTGTTTTTGAACTGTCCCCCAAAATCTTGTTTACTTATCTGCACCACAACATCCGCCACCATATCAGTTAGTTCTTCATCCCTATCCAATAATCTATGTTTCTTGGCAGTTTCAAGATTCTTTCCTTTACCAATTACCAAATTGCCATCACCTACCACCACCATACTGAGCTTTCTTATGATCGACTACCGTCCTCTTGTTCTACTCCCACCATATGCTTATAATTGTTTCCTTCCTTCTCTTTATCTTAGCTTCCAATTTTGAAATGATTCATTCGATAAAAGATTGGATCAGAGCATAACCAAGAACCAAATTGTTGAACCTTCTAAGTCATAAGAGCCCATTTTTTGTTCCTATTATGGCAGGCTTCTTCTTCATGTATAACACATCCACATTCAAAACACATTCTCGGGAGTTTTTCATACTTAATTGGAATCCAATTCTTCTTCCCATTAACATTAATTGATCTGCCCCTTACTAGTGACTTTGATATCTGTATCTCAACTTTAACACGAAGAAATACTTATAAAAAAAAAAAAGAACTTTAACACAAAGTAATTTACTCTAGCCAGCTCCATCGTCCGGGATATCCACATCAATTACATTACCCAGTGACCTTTTAATATGCTTTCCACTCTCACGATTCATGTAAGCCAAAGATAAATTATGTAGTTGGACCCAGAACGTCTTGCAATCAAAAGGGATCTTATTTAGTTTGGTAAAACCATCAAACATTTTCAAAACTAACAAATTGCTGTCAAATAGCCATGGCCTCCCATCCATCACCTTCTGTTTGTCAGCGTGGGTAGCAAAAATTACTATAAACATATTGGGTTCTACATCCTGGAATATCACCACCCACAAGGAGAATGTAGGAAAGATTCATAAACTCCACCACTGCTCTCTATAGAGAAGCCGAGAGGAGACTCCTTGCGTTGCTAGATTATCTTATCATCATAGATTATTCGTCTTCCATGGGAAGTTGACCGGCCATGCGGTCTAGTGCCACTTGCAATTACAACACTTCAAGGTTAACATCTGAATCTTAAAAAGCTTACAATTGAATATATTTGTAAATCTCATGTTAAAAAATTAATTAAAAATTAAATGTCAATTTTTAATTAACTAACATTGTTATAATATCAACGATAGCTAATTAAATACTAACGCATATTATGTGACAATTATTTTATTAATTTTCTAATGGATGATTGACGAATATATTTAATTGTAAATTTCTTGAAATTGATATATTAATTTTGCAAATTTTGAAAATTGAAATACAAGTTGCAAAATCATCAAAACTCAAGTATTAGTTTAACAATTAATTCTTAAAAATATTATTTGCAATAAAAATAAAAACACAATGCACAAGAGCACACCAAGACAATTGTCTAGATCTCATAGAGGTTACACTACTTGGATGACCCAGGTTCACCAGGCACTACAGTCTAGGTTGCGTTACCTGGACTACATCCCAGGTGGCACAACTTGGACCAAACCAAGTGTTGTTGCCTAGGGGTGTACAAGAAACAATCAGACTGGCCACCGAAGCACGAAACCAGCAAGGAACCGGTCGGCGGGCGAGAAGATTTGAGGGGAAACCGATATCAGTGGTTCGGAAACCCTAAACTCTAAGCCTTCTACTCTCACTCAACAATGGACGCAGCATCCCTCCTCCGTCACAGAGATGTCGACGGCAGACTGAAGAATTGAACCGCACCGCGTCGAGACTGATGATATCGTTTTCTCTCCCCAATCAATCGGTTTCAGCCTATAATTTTTTAATATAATTTTTGTTTTGAAATTTGAAAAAGTTATATTGATTTTTGTATTTTGTTTTAAAAGTTTATAAAGTTGTAATGATTTGTAAGAAATGGGCACTCATAGTGGGCACCCCTTCACCTTCTCTTGGAGGTTATGAAGTGGTTCTTAAACCACTTCATGAGGCTTGATGGCTGGCCCTTAATGGCTAGCCAGGGGGTTACACTAGAGAGGCTATTTACATAGTCTCTCCCCCTCTTTGGATGATACACTTGGAAAAAAAGCTCTTTCTCAAAATGGTTATCTCTAGTCACGACATCTAGGTTATGGAACGTGTGAGTGTTGCTCTGGGATTATCACGTAGCACACTCCACTATCGATGTGAGAATCGTGGATAAACAACGACGTTGGAGAATCCGTGGAACAACCGCACTAGATCCGAGATATTTCCTGTGAGGTAATATCACTTCCGTTGTACATTCTGATATAGTATTTCTTGCATGATTATATGAAAAAGTTAAATTAAAAATTAAAAAGTGTTTCGTGTTTGAGTGATATTTGGGATGAAAATTAAGAATTTCTCATCTCATTTATCCTAAATGATTTGACACATGACAGATTGTCTCCTTCCTTTTTCGATTTTGTTTGCTTTATTTGGATTTTGGGTGTGGTTCATGTTTAGAGCATTCTTTACTGTTTATATATTATAAATGAAATGTAAATTAGTTTATGAAATGCTAAAAAAAAAGAGCTTCATCCGATTATGTAAGAAAAATACAATTAGCTGTAGTAACTCGCTAAGAATATTGACATTGACTTAGCCAAATGTCAATCTAACTCTTTATTTAGCTAATGTGCTATAAATTGAACTACATTGAATTATTCAACTTAAAGCCATTCAGCCCATGAATCACAATAATGTCATCCCAATCTACAAATATGATTGGCTACTATACGAAAGCTATATGATTATTAATTAACATATAATAGATAAAACTGTAAAATATAACAAAAATAGATTAGATTAAAACTAATAAATTATTAATATTTTATTATTATAAAAAGAATAAATAGATAATCTGACGTGAGAATGTGTTTTGAATGAAATAGACAAAAATAAAAATATGTGATATTAGTCAAAATCTGATTTTTGGAATTGTTAATCCAATGAGAAGCTCGAAATATAGAGTAAACTATTCATCTATCTAAAAATTCTTTATTCATTGTTCCTCTCAATTTCTCTCTTTTTTTATTTCCAACTTTTTTTTTCTGCTATTTTTCTTTTACTTTTTCCCGCTACAGTCGCATCCTACATTATTGTTTAGGAAGTCAAGTGTGTGAAAGAATTTCCTAATACACTCGTTTCGTTTTCATTTCTGATTTTTAATTTCTGATTTTAACATTTAGAGTGTGCAATGCATAGACACATTACAATCAAATTATCAGGAAATATTAAAAATATTGAAGGATATAGAGATATTGTAAATGTGCTTTATATATACCTTTTTAATATTCTCGTAATATAATCTTATTTTTTATATTTTAATTATAAATTAAAAAAATTGTTAGATAAAATAGAAAAAATAAATTTTAGTGATATATTTGTTGAAGAGAAATGACACTTACAATCGTCTAATAAGCAAACATTGCACAATCCCTTTAAAAAGTGAATAACATACAAGACTTACATGAAAAAAAATTATTTTTTAATAGTGAATTAACTCTTTTTCAAAATGATTATGCAGTCCTCACACATTAACAACTGTATCTAACATTATTAATATGTTGAATATTCTTTATTGGGTGCGGTCAACCCAACATGTCCACGGGATATCTTATTACTTAGAGTGCTACTAGGATGACCCAAGTGCACTAACCCCATACCCTTAGATAAAATTCATTTGAAAAATTCTACTCATAAGCCTCACACCACACATCATTATTTTTATTATTTTTTTAAATTTTTAATCTTACTAAATGTATGATATATAGATAATTAGTAGAAGAATTCAATTATTTTAAGAAGAATAAAACTATTTTTTTTTTAAATAATAAAAATAAAAGAAATTATGGTGTGTAATATATGAAACTTATAAATAGCAAAACTCAATTCATTTTTTTAACTTTTTTTTCTTATTCATATTTTTTTAACATTTTTAAATATTTTAAAAAATAAATAAAAAATATATATCAATACACTAATAATCACTTCCTTAATCAGTAAATACAAAAATTTAAAAAAAAAATTAAATATATGAGCAGTCAAAATAAATAGACATGATAACATTATTCTATTATGAAAACGAGACACGTCACCCTCCATCGTTATCACGGAGAACTGGTCCATTACAACCCAAGCCAAAAACAAAATACAAGTCTCGACTTTGCAATCCCAAGCAGAAAAGAGCGGTAATATTTCACAAACTGGACTACATCCACACACAGGCACGCCTGCACCAAAAGGAAGAGCATTATGCAGATCATCAATTAGCCCCTCCAGTTGTCTTTCCGTCGGCGTATCTCCTGGAGAGCTTCCACAGGAGATCGACAACCAACCCTCGCCTGTAAAATAGCCAACGTCTATGTAAGTTGTATGGCGCAAGGTCATCCCAAAAGCTTTCCATTGGCAGTTACATGGTTGCCGAATACCAAATAAAAAAATAGCATGACAAGTGCAACATATCTTTCTTCTTTTTTTTTTTATGAATTTCCATCTCTTCAATGTGTGGATACAAAGCCACCGTAGACAATATTAGAGCACTGACATTGATTTATCTATATGCAAATGTAAACACATATTTGCATAACTAGACCATTAAATTGACTACATTGAATTATGCACATGGAAATATTTCCATAACTATGAACAGTCTCAATACATCTATGGAGATACACTATTCACTTCTCAAATGCTATTTTATTAATTTTTTTCTCTCTCCTCCCACTCTCTCTCTCACATAGCTTTCCTCTTCTCCCTCCCTCAACAACACAACAAAACCTTCACCTTCACCTTCACCTTCATTTTATTATTATAATATATTATATTTTTTTATCATTTTATTATATTTTTAATATAATATATAAAAAATTATATATTTTTATTATTATATTTGTATTATTAATGTCAAATGTATGTAGTGGATGCTAATTGCAAAATATATATAAAAAAAATTAATTTCAAGAAAAAAATTAATTTTTATTATTTTGACTCAAAGATGAGTACTCCAATGTGAGAGTTTTTCTCGAATGGTAAAAAAACAATCTCCAAAATATGTGATTTTGCATTTGCATATTGAGAAATCAATGTTAATGCTCTAATTAGTGGTAATTCTTAAAAGAGAGTAAACCTGGACTTCTGGTTGATCAACCCTCATGAATGGATTCGTTTCTATTTCTTCCTCAATGGTTGAGGGAACGGTGGGGAGGCCTGCTTGCCGCTGATGCTGAGCCCATGTTATCTTTTGTTGTATCTTCACATTATCTGGTTCAACTGTCAGAGCAAACTGCAAGTTTTTCACTGTGTACTGGAGAAAATACACGACAGAAACATTAAATTCCAGACAGAAAACTCCGATAAGAAACAATTTTATTTTTCTGATCAGTAACTTAGGAGCTTTGAAGATAGGGAGCGCACTTTAGATGAACTTAGAAATATCGACACTTCATTTCTTTGGTTTTCTGCTATTGCACTCAATGGAACTGCACTTTAGATGAACTTGGAAATCTCTTCACACTTTATTTCTTTGGTTTTCTGCTATTGCACTCAATGGAACTACTGTTCATGAGTTTCTTGTATCATTTTCTGGTACCTAGAATGTAACTAGGTGTTTTATTTTGTATACTCCCTGAGTAATTGGACAACGCCTATTTTATTTGTTTTAACATAATTTTTTTTTTATAAGTAATCGATAATATTATAAATAGATTACTTATAATATTTATAATATTTACTTATAAAAAAATATATATATTATAACTAGAGATAGGCAAAGCCCAAATACACAAGATGATATACAAGAGATAAGACCTATCTAAGTCAATGAAAGGGAAGCTAGAAAGTCATGAACATTCAGGCTATTAAAATCTAAAGCAATGGCCTATAGTAATAAAGTACGGAAAAATAGAGCTCTAAGTTCCTCCGGCGACCGCTCCTTGTTTTCGAAAGTCCGATCATTGCGCTCTTGCCATATGCACCACATAATACAGATCGGGATCATTTTCCACACCTCCTTAATTTACTGAACTCCTCTCGGAAGTGTCCAACTGACCAATAGATCAACTACAGTTGCCGGCATAACAAAGGATAACTCTACTCGACTGAAGACTTCCACCTACAAGGCTCTAGTTATCTCGGAATGTAACAAGAGGGGTTCTACTGTCTCACCGGATCTCTTACACATGAAACACCAGTCTAGTATAACTATCCGTCGCTTCCTCAGGTTGTTGGTAGTCAGAATCTTCCCCCACGTTTTTGTCCATGTAAAGAAGACCGATTTCTAAGGCGCCTTATTTCTCCAAAGTCTCTTCCATGCAAACTGAATAGTTGCGGCTTGGAAAAGGGCCTTATAGAAGGATCGAACTGAGAAGATGCCCTTACCCGCGGGGTTCCACCATAAACTATCAGCTTGCTGTCTATTCGGCTTCACAGAATATAAGAGGCTAAAAAAAGCCTCAAAGATGTCTACTTCCCGAGCTTGCACCACTTTACTAAATGTGGCGTTCCACTGCACTTGGTCCCCTGATATAAGCATGAGGTCCTCAATGGATGCTTCTTGGTCGCAAGCCACTCGAAAAACAGCTGGAAAGGCATCCTTTAGAGCCACTGAGCGCCGCTGCTGCAGTTTCTTGTAGCCGAAAGCTGCCAATGAACTCGTTGGGAGGTTCATCTCCCCTACTAGAGGTCCAGGTCGATCTCGAGGATCATCTCGACTCTATAGGGCATGCCGACAGTGCTGAAGCCTCAGCTCTAGGGGTAGTAGGGGTGTAGGGATGGAGGTGGTTGATGTTGGGCTCCTTGGCAGTGAGGTATTGATAGTTCCTGAGACTCAATTTCCCTCAGTGATGTTGTGGTTGAATGGGAGGGTAGAAAATTATTTGGGAAGGAAGAAAGGGGAGTGACACCTACTCTGCAGTGGGCTTCTAGTGAAGGGGAGCCTATCCCATTGAATCGTTTACTACCAAATGAGTTGGCTACACCGGATTGGATGCTACAGAAGGTGAAAGATCTACAACACTTGATAGGTATGGACTGTGTGGGTTATGAAGAGTAGTTTCTGGCATTACTTACTACCATTGAAGCAGGTCACACACAATCTACGAAATCAGGGTCGAAAAAACAGCAGGAGCTCAAGCGCCTCACTTGGTCCTTGAACTATGAAGGAAGCTCAAGCCGCAAAAGATCCAAAGGGAAGGGGCTTGCTTCTCCTTTATGAAGCCAAAAATTGTATCTTGGAACGTCCAGGGGTTGAATGAGGCAAGTAAGCGACTTCGTATAAAAAACTTGCTATGAGAGTGGAGGGTGGACATAGTATGTTTACAAGAAACTAAGTTGAAAACTGTTTCTAGAAGACTAGTTCAAAGTGCTTGGAGTTGTACTTATGCGGAGTGGGTGTATCTTGCTTCGAATGGGGCTTCAGGTGGAATACTAGTAATGTGGGATAAAAGAATCGGTGAAAAAATAGAGGAATTTGTGGGGGATTATACAGTGGCATGCTCTTTTAAAAGTGTGGTAGATAATTTTGTGTGGGCCTTTGCTGGGCTATATGGTCCAAACATAATTTTATGGGAGGAACTTGCTGGGTTACACAGCTTGTGGGATCTTCCTTGGTGTATAGGAGAGGATTTTAATGTTATCAGATCCCCTAGTGAACGGTCTGGTGAGAGTAGTATGCGACCCGCAATGCTAGAGTTCTCAGATTGTATCTTTGATTTAAACTTGCTGGATATTCCTCTCTTGGAGGGCTCCTTTACTTGGTCGAATAATCAGATCTGGTCTCGGTTGGACAGATTTCTCATCTCACCGGAGTGGGAGGTGCATTACCAGGAGGTGTGCCAAAAGAGGCAGCCTCGTCTTTGCTCAGATCATTTTCCTATCTTATTGGATTGTGGGGGCATTCGAAGCAGGCGCCGATACTTTAAGTTTGAAAACATATGGCTAAAAAATGAAGATTTTGTGGATAAGGTTAGGCAATAGTGTCTTCTTATCAGTTCTACAGTAACCCCTCTTTCATCTTAGCCTGTAAACTAAAAGTTTTGAAAAATGACCTTAAGCTTTGAAACACTCAATCCTTTGGAGATATAGGGGAGCGTAAGAAACTCATGGTGGAGGAGTTGCAACAGTTTGAGCGAATACTTGAGTCTAGAGCTCTTTTACCGAAAGAAATATCGCGGAAGGCCGAGTTGGTTTCAAAATTAAAGAGAGTTTTATCATTAGAAAAGATTTTTTGGCGCCAGAAGTCAAGAGCATTGTGGTTGAAAGAAGGGGATCGGAGTACAAAGTTTTTCCATAGAGTTGCTAACTCTCATAGAAGAAATAATATCATTGAAATGCTGAATATTAATGGTATAGTTAGTAAGGAGGCCCCTATGATTAGTGAGCATGTGGTGGATTTCTATGAACAACTGCTTACAGAACGTGAGGGATGGAGGCCAAAGTTGGATGGTTTTGGTTTTGATACTATTGAGCCCCAAGAAGTGGCGTGGTTGGAGAGGCCTTTTGAAGAGGAGGAAGTGTATGATGTAGGGAGACGAATGGGTAAAGATAAAGCTCCAGGCCCAGATGGCTTCTCGATGGGCTTCTTCCATTCTTGTTGGGAAGTGGTGAAAGTGGATTTGATGAATGTGTTTTAGGAAGTTTCCTTAGTTGGAAAGTTTGAGAAAAGTCTAAATGCCACTTTTATTGTGTTGATCCTTAAGAAGATTGGAGCGTTGGAGGTTAAGGATTTTCGACCCATCAACCTGGCAAATGGAGTGTATAAAATTATCTCCAAGGTTCTTGCCAATAAATTAATGGTGGTTCTGGGCAAGATTATTACGAAGCCACAACATGCATTTGTTAGGGGGCGACAAATCCTGGATTCAGTCCTTATAGCAAACGAGGGCCTAGATAGCAGATTAAAGGCCCTCCCCAACAGGGATTTTCTGCAAACTAGACATGGAGAAGGCATATGACCATGTAAACTGGGATTTCCTCTTGTATTTGTTGGGGAGATGAGGCTTTGGGGTTAAACGGCGTAGCTTGATCAGTTGGTGTATCTCTACGGCCAGATTTCCAATCTTGATTAATGATTGTCCAACTGGCTTCTTCAGCAGCTCTCGAGATCTAAGGCAAGGAAATCCTCTGTCCCCACTTCTCTTTGTTATCGTTATGGAGGCATTGAGTAGGATGATATCGGCAGTGGTCACCCATGGGTTGGTGGCTGGTTTTTCGATTGGTGACCCCAATAGGGGCACTATTACTTTGTCTCATTTACTTTTTTCAGATGACGGCCTTTTATTCTGTGAGGCAGATCACAACCAGTTGAGGACATTGAAGGCTTTGTTATTATGCTTCGAAGCAATGTCAGGCCTGAGAGTTAATTTTGACAAGTCAGAGTTAGTACTAGTGGGGAATGTGAGTAACACTAGGCAGCTAGCTAGCATTCTTGGGTGCAAGGTAGCTTCTCTTCCCATTACCTAATTGGGATTACCTCTGGGGCTGCTACTAGGGCCTCATCTATATGGGATTCAATTATTAAAAAGATAGGAAGTAAATTGACAGGGTGGAAAAAATTGTATTTGTCGAAAGGGGGCCAGTTGACTCTCATCAAGAGCACCATTTCTAACTTACCTACGTACTTTCTATCTTTGTTCCAATTGCCTGTCAGTGTAGCAACTCGGATTAAGAAACTGTATCTTGATTTCCTATGGAGTGGGATAGGAGATGAATTCAAATTTCACCTGGTCAGCTGGGATAAGGTGTGTAGACCAATCTCGTCAGGTGGTTTGGGTATAAAGAATTTGAGAACATTCAATTGGGCCTTGCTTGGAAAGTGGCTATGAAGGTATAACATGGAGACAGAAGTCCTATGAAAACTGGTGATTGATTGTAAATATGGAAGCTTATGGGGGGGTTGGTGCACCAAAGAGGTAAATGGGGCAAGTGGTGTAGAGATTTAGAAACACATTAGGCGCGAGTGGGAGGATTTGGTAACATAATTTATCTTACCTATAAAAACAATTAGTAACTATGATAAGAAATATGAGTAACAAAGGAGTAAGTTCTGTCAAATCCGATTGTAACATAATTAATTTCAATAAATGTGATCAAGGACATACTCCTATTGTTTTGAGGTTTCCCCACCCTGCCCAATGGATGTTTTAGCCACTAATTCATATAAATTTAGGAAGACTTTTGGGTTAAACACATAATTGGTCCCTAGGTTTTGCTCAATTTAAAGAAGCCATACGATTTCAAGCACTCATTTAGGTACTTGAATCCTTGATCATTTTTCAAAAGTCATTCCTCCAATCTTCCCGTATAACTCTAATAAGGTGCCAATTAAGCACCAATATAATTGTGACGTGTCCTCACCATGTCAGCTCTACCTTACATGTAAAATATTGATGACAACAATATTGCACTCATGGAGCTGTGTCATCATGGTTAATAACACGTCACAATGAAAATGAATAGATTGAACATTTTGAATCAAAATGAAATTTTCAAGTACCTATTACATATTTAAGCCACGGCCTAATTATGTATTGTACCTGAGAAGTTTTAGGGCTGGTTTGGATTTAGAGATGAGATGAAAGATAAAAATTAAAAAAAATATTGTTAGAATATTATTTTTTAATATTATTATTGTTTTGAAATTTAAAAAAGATGAATTGAGATTTGAAAAAGTTGAATTGTTTATTATATTTTGCGTGAAAATTTGGGAAAGTTATAATGATGAGATGAGATGAGATGAGATGAAACACTTATGAATCCAAACAGAGCCTTATAATTCAGCAGGAAGTTTTTTAAGGCTGAAAATTCACATTTCATATTGAGGATTCTTTAATTGAAAGGGAAAATGTTCAAGACGGTAGGAAAAATCTGGATATCGGCAGAGTACAATTCATGGTGTTTTGCAGTAACTGAAGCCCTTCGATGGGCTGGTAACACCAGTTGAACCATGAAGTGTTCTATGGAAGACTGGCTTCTGATGATTTAGGGAGCCATTGGTGTGGATGTGAGAAAAGCCATTTTTTCTTAATAAGTGGATGTGAGAAAAACCGTTCCAATGCCTACTTGGCCAATGCCTACTTTTCTCATCAATAGAGTTCTCCTTCATTAATAAAAAACCATTCCAAAGAAGATTTGGACTTTTTGGGAATTGTGCGCAATGGCTGGACAGAGTTCTAGAAACTAACGCAACATGACCAGTTGAAATAGCACAACAGGTTGGTTCTTAAAGGTCACCCAGAATAAGTTTCAGCTTGTCTCAGCCCAACAATTTTTTCCCCATTATCTGATTGAACCACACCCATGTGTATGTCTAGTGGGATAGAAACTAACCAGGGATTGTTGATAGCAATAACGTCAAATGCAACAGTAGAAATCTGAAAACACAATGTACAAACACCTCTAACTCTTGGCTACAAATAATTGGATTAATTAAATAAATTTTAATTAATCCAGTTCCAAGAACAAACAGTGTTGATGAAAGCCATAGGCACACTTCAGCACAAATGCCATATAGAGACTAGGGGCAACATGCGCAACATGCAAGCACACGCCCGATGGAAGTGTGCATTTATAAAAATGATCTATAGTAACTAAAAAACATAAAATACACTTAAAAAAAAGTTTCAAAAAGCAAGACTAATATGTTTAGCCTATTAACTCAATTACATAAAATGTAAATATAGCATTTTATATAATTTTCTTGTGCTTTACTACATAACTAAATATAAGCTTGTCTGGCATGTATAAACCATACCAAAAAGGCCACAACCACAACAGCTCACGGACATTAGGTATTGACTTCTATGCTAACATAAGTAATCAAATACAACCCATCTAGGAAGCCAACTTGGACCATCATATCCGGTTCAAAGCATATCATATATGCAACAAGCAACACTGGTACTGGTACCGTGGTATGTAAATGATCTTCAATATCAACAAATACTTAAGAATATTTGCTTATATAATTTTCTAGGTCTTGAATTGATATTTAATATTTTTCTTCAAAAATTTTGCAAAAGCACATTTTGTTACCTTTAAGCTCACACAAAAGCACTTTTTGTAAATGTGCTTTGCTTTTGGTATGCAAATCGCTTCAGCCTTGGCGCTTTGTGCTTAAACGCACTTATACTAACGTTGAGATCAATCCAAAGAAAGGACATCAAAACTCTCATACCTCGTGGCCACAATACACTCTAGTTGGCTTGGGCAATGAACCCAGTGTCACACATAGTGATTGATACATCTGCTCTGCTGTTCCCTCAAAAAATTTCCCACAACCAGCAATAAACTGCAATAAACGAGTGATAATTATTGGTAACCTAAATACCATATAATTATAAACGAAAGACAGAACTTTTGGTTCTAAATAAAACGAGACATTGTTACTGACCAGAAAATTGCCAGGAAGACATAATTTAGGAATTAAGACTTCAAATCTCATTTGCACAGATATGATATCCACATCATAATGCAAGAATATTTGCTATCCAGGACATCCCCCCTCAATATCTCTCTCTCTACCCCCTCTCCTCCGGAAAATGAAGGATCACAATTGTCCACTATCTTAGAGAAAATTTTCTGTTGCGAGTTCAAATATACTGCAAGATAAATCATCAATATTGTTTCCCCTTATTTTTCTAACCCCTGGCCTCTCCAATCAAAAGAAAATTGTTGATCCCGATTCGACATTACAAGTATATTGATTTCTATCCAATAACCAAATAATTTTGTCTGTAAATACCACATAGTTGATTCCATTCAGAAATATATTTTCTTCCCTATGAGTTTGAGTCTCAATAAGAATGCTAGTTCTTACTGCTCATATGTTATGATATGAATATACCACGCTAATATGTATGGATGATGAAATTCCATTGATATAGAGCCAATTCCATCAGACTTATTGAAGGGTCCCAATACCAGAACAGGAAATAAAAAAAGGTTTTCGTCAAATCATATGTCACCTATTGAAAACTGATTACACATACACACACACACACAAAAAATTCTCCAATCAACTTACCAATGTGTCTCCAGTGAAAACAGCTAGGTCTTCTTCCTCTTTGCTGGTCAGGTAATAACTAATATGACCTTTGGTGTGACTGATGAAAGAGCCCAAAGACAGACAAAGTCAAAAAGAATAAAGAAGCTGGGCATGAATGCATAAAAAACGTAAACACAAGATTTCTTTTTTTTTTTTTTTTTTAAAAAAGCATAAAGAAGAAATGATAATACTTTATTTTTTAAGAAAGACAGTTTTATTAATACGAATGAAATAGGAGAAGCCCATGTACACTGAGTATATAAAGAAGTGATAATACATAGATAAGAATCTGCTGCGTCCATCCTTATACGGTGGCAAGGCATCATACAGGCAGCATTACCTCTAGGTTCAAGTGTTTCTTTTGCCAAGTTTAGATACTCACGCATTTAATACAAATTAAAACAAAGGGAACTCTATCTGAAAGGAAGATAAAAAAAACATCTTATAATAAGCCAAGTTAATCCAGAACTCAATATCCAAAAGATTTTGAGAGACAACATACTGTTTTCTCAACAAATGTTGAAGCGGTACAGAGAAGTGGTTCCATAAACATAAAGAATGTCGATTCTTGCATACAAAGTGAATGGCATCAATGATAAATTTGTAAAATGTGTTAAGTAGAACTGAATTAAGCTTGGAAGAGCAAATTCCTTTTTTCAATAACTAAATTATGATTAGCAAGCTGAAAGCGGAAATACAGTTTATCCAATGCGGGTATGTCATAAAATCAAAAACTTCAATACAAGTTATTTGTAAAGGAAAACCTCCTAGTGGTCAGGGTTCAATTTGTCTTTCCTAAAACCAGTCACAACATGTCACTTCATGAATCGATTCTCAAGAAAAAATTAGTGAGAGAATTAGAAAATATGTAAAATAACAGGGCATCTGGTTGGTTAGGAAGAATTTATAACTTAATAACTCATAAGAAAGTCAGGTGCTACGAGCTAAAGTTTAGATAGATTTTAATTTCTGTCCTGTTTTCTTTCTTCTTCTTTTTTATCGGTAATTTCTGTCCTGTTTTCTTAGAATAGAGAAGTTGCTAATTGGCTGAATATACAAACTAGAAAAGTGGAACTCGATTCCACCCAAAACATAGTCCATTACAAAATGAATAAACAATTGGTCAAGGGAGATGGAAAGCCGAGCGGGGGAAAAGCAGAACAACCGTACCAAGGTGTGTGAAGACAGAGTATATTGATATGAGCCCCAAGGACGAGCTTATCACCGTTTTCCACTTGATCAGTGCAACCCTTCACATTATCGAGCGAACCACCATAGACCTTAATCCCAGGTACCAGCTGCTTTATCTTATCATTTCCCCCAGCGTGATCCCTATTAGAATACCGGCGTTAAATTGAAAATTAAAAACTATGCTAAAGGCAACGAATATCCAGTGGTCGATATTTGGCAAAGATAGAAAGCGTAAATCAGACTGAACAAAATCGTGATGGAATATCTGGGTGTATCCAGGGGGTGAGTGTTTCTGTGACACCTGTTCTTTAAGGGGGAGAAGAGTGGTGAATCTGTGATACCAGTGATGGTGGGTGGTGAGAACGAGCTTGAGAAGGACGCCATGTTGTTTGGCAGCTTCTACAACCTTCTCGGCCTCCACGGGATCCACTACTGCGGCTTCTTTCGAGCTCTCATCGACGATGCTGCAAGTGCAAACCCTAAGTCCAACAACACGAAGCTAAATAGAAAGTAAAAAATATTGTGGAGAATCGGAGATCTATCGTCGTTCGTTTTAATTTGGCAGCAACGTGTAATGATTCTAATGAACCATCAAAACAAGAATAGTCACATATCGAAGACAGTTTTTGAAAAATTGAAGCACAAAAACGAGTCTAGATTACAGACAGGTAGGAGTAGTTATCCTCCAAGCACGGCACCGAGTAAACCTTCATCTGAATATCACTTGCTTCTGGCTTGTCCCACTTCTTCGATGTTGCTTCTGGGATCGTCCACCCAAACACCTGAAACAAAATATCTGAAAGTCTTGGGTTGTTCTATAAGAAAAATGCTATATCGCACGATAATTATAAAACACGAAATGCACGAAATAACAAATGTCCAATTTAACCTTCTTTACAACAAAACTTTAGTCAGCTCGTTTTCCACTCGAGATGTGGTTTTTAGCCTTCCTTCCAATTTCACATCAAGGTTTCGTTTGTTTTCAAAAATAAAATGAAATAAAATAAAATTAAAATTAAAAAATTAAATAAAATATTATTAAAATATATTTTTTAATATTATTTTTATTTTAAATTTTGAAAAAATTGAATTGTTTATTTTATTTTATATTAGAAGTTGAGAAAGTTGTAATAATTAAATAAGATGTTTTTTCAAAACAAACGAGGCCCAAATCTACGCAACTAAAAACCTTCAAGTCAACTTTAAAATTCGAGAATATACATAAAAATGATTTCTTTAATAAAAAAACACTGCATTTACAGAGAGTAATCTAAATATACATACAAATGAAGATAAAATAGATGTTATTAATTTAGTTAAAAATCACTAAATACACATACAAATAGATATAAAATGTATAGAGAGTAATCTCAGATTATCCAAAAATTTACGGATCATTTACACAAGTATTTTACTCAAAAAAATATGTTTAAAAATTCCTTCTCGTACACACATATTACACAGACCATGGAGAGAGGTAATTACCTTCTCTTGGACGCGTGAAATGCTGCGGAGCGGAGGATGAGTGATTTGTCAGTGCAGAGAAAAATATTTCCTTATTTTCGATGTTTCTGGGTGGAAGAATGAGAGACCAGTTTTTTTTCTCTCCAAAAAGTGATCTGCCCGATACTAGAGAAAAGACTGAAAGGTGAAGGCGTTGTACATGCCATCCCGTCTTCCTTGCGTCCATGCCATCTAGTCTTCCCTGAGTCCATTTCACAACTTTCTCTCTCTATCATTCTTTGGTTCCTATCTTCCTTGTAGGTATCTCTCTCTCTCTCTCTCTCTCTCTCTCTCTCTCTCCATTCTAGTTTCCTTTGCTTTATTCTTTTTTTTTTTCTTTTTCTGTTTGGTATTGCCTGGAAAAAATTGCATTTTACACATTCAGTGCTGACTGCCATAAAGTGTGAAGTATGCATTTGTGTTCTAGTTTGAAGTATGTATTTGCTTACACATCCAGTGTCGATTACCTTAGATTTTCTAGTTTGAAGTATGTATTTGTGTTCTAGTCTAAGGTGTGTTTTATGTCTAAAATCTGAAGTGTGTTCTAGTATGAAACCATATGTATAATACGAGTTTTAAAAATAATTTCGGTTATATAATTTTGGTTTTATATAGAGTTGTTTTATATTTTTTTTATTATTTTATTTTATAGCTATAATCAAGATGGAACCGTGTCGATTGATATTTTCCGAGGAAGAACACGACAGTGACGGTCCTGACACTCCACAAAGTTAGATGTTAATTATTGAATTTTTAATGGCATTGTTTTATTGACTCTTTTAAATATCGATTATTTTATGGCATGCTTAACGGATTTTAAATAAATCATGTTTTGCTTAATGTAGACCAACAAAAGCAAGATGGATCTCAATATACCAAGAATCAAAATGTTGAAGAGCCGAAGGTTGATATGATATTTGAGACTCAAGCAGATGTTATTGAATATTACACAAAGTATGCCAAACATGAGGGATTTGGAGTGTCGAAAAGAACATCAACTACTGGGAATTATAGGGAGGTAAAATATTTCACCATAGCATGCAGTCACCATCACAAGCCAATAAGCAAGTCATCAAAAGTTGATAAGCCAAAACCGATAAGAGGGACAAATTGCAAGGTTAAGATTAATGTAAAGCAAATAGCAGATGGAATGTATCAGTTATCTAATGTTGTCCTCGAACAAAATCATGTAGTGAGCCCGATTATGTCAAGATATATTGCTTGCCATAAAAAATTATTAAGTTGGTCCAAAAAAAGAATTGAAATGATGGATAAAGCCGGAATCCGTCCAGCTAAAAATTACAAAACTATGCTTGTTGAAGGGAGTGGATATGAGAATCTCACTTTTGGAGAGAAAGAGTGCAGAAATCATGTCAACAAAGTTCATAATGAGTTGCTTGGAGAAGGAGATGCAGAGCCATTTCACAAGTATTTGGTGCGGCAACAAGAGAAAAATAATGGTTTTTTCTATGCGATGGATCTAGATGAAGAATGGAAGTTGAGAAATGTGTTTTGGGCGAATGCTCGAAGTAGGGCAGTATATGAGTCATTTGGATATGTCATAACGTTTACCACAACGTATTTGATAAATAAATATAAAATGTTATTTGTCCCTTTCGTGGGAGTCAACCACCACGACAAATAGATACTTTTTTGATGTGACCTTATATCAAACGATGAGTCATAACGTTTGGCACAACGTATTTGACAAATAAATATAAAATGTCATTTGCCCCTTTCGTGGGAGTCAACCACCATGGCCAATCAATACTTTTTGGATGTGGCCTTATATCAAACGAGAACACAGATACATTTGTGTGGTTGTTTAACTCGTGGTTAAAGTGTATGTCAAGACGGGCTCCTAATGCGATTAAAACCGACCAAGATAAGGCAATGAAAGCTGCAATAACAATAGTTTTTTCGAGAGCCAAGCATAGATTCTGTTTATGCCTCATTTTATTCAAATTACCTCACAAGTTGCGATATTATTCATAATATGACAACTTTAAATGCCCTTTATTAAATTGTATATATGACTCTTTTAAGCTGTCAAGAATTTGAAGCAAAGTGGCACAACATCATTTATAGCAATGGTTTAACAGACATGGCTTGGTTGAGTAAGTTGTATGAAGAGTGGCATCAATGGGTACCTGCATATGTGAGAAATACGTTTTGGGCTGGAATGTCCACAACCCAGCGTAGAGAAACTATGAACGCATTTTTTGGTGTGAGTAAGTTGTGTGTTAGGATGGTCCAAGTGAAACAAAACAACAAAATAATGGGGTTCATAGTTTTGCTGGTATTAAAAGTAAGGGTAGGCCTCCATCCAAACGGCGAGTCTCTACAGTGAAGACAATACTGAAAAATAAAAGAAAAAGTCAAAAAAGAAACATGATAGACGAGGTATCGTAAAATTGTGCAACTAGAAACGTTTTATACATTGTCATGTCCAAGTCTTTCCTTTAACACCCCACTAACAGTTTTTTTTTTGTGATCAGCAGGTGAAGGACATACATGCTGGAGTAAGGAGTCAAGATAGTATACTTACCCAACCATAAGTACTCTACAATCTTGGGATTTTAATATAATTAAGTGGTTGGATTGTAATTTTGGAATTTGAATGTAAATTTGGGGTTTAAATATAAATTTTCGTGATGGCAGTGGAGACAACTTATTTTGGTATTTAAATACTGATTTAGCAAGCATAGTACAACTTCCATAGTACAAATCTCATTTCTATTTAAGCATTACGAATTCTTGTACAATTTGCGAAGCTACAATTACGTCTTACATAATTGATAGCAAAGTACTTTGTCAATAATTGCTAACATTACAACTCAAAGCACATGACAACTGCTAACATTACAACTCAAAGTACATTACAACTGATTCATCAACTTCTGCTCAAGAGCCAGGTTTCTAGCAATTCAGTAACAATGGTAGCTACCACTGCAAAAAGCAGTCTCTTGTTTGTATTCTTCACCTGGTTTTAAGGTGATTGGTTTCTCTACTGCTACTGCATCAATACAAAGCATCTTTTTGTATTATGCATCAACTGATGTTGGCACTATGCCTTATGAGAAGAAAACTCTCTTGGTTCAGTCTAATTTTTCAATGTAGACAAAAGGTTACATGGTTGGCATTCTGGGAAAAAAACAGAAATCACGTCCAAGGAATTTAGATAAACTCGATCCACTTGCCAAGATGTGAGAAAACAAGAAACGTGTCCAAAGGAAAAAAGAAGAATAAGCAATTAGTCCGACCAAAAGTTTTTCTATTATAAGTATCTTGTTTAACAACAAAGTTTACCTTATTATAAGCACCTCGTTTTTCTTCCTAATTTTCTATCACCAAAAAGATTTTGTCTACAAAATGTTCAGAAAAAGTTCTATTCCACTCAATGCCAACTGCCTTAAAGTATTTGCAATAGGCAATAACAGTCACTTACCAAAACATAAGATTCCCACAACTCAACCAATTAATAATAAACATAAAAAGTCTCACCTCATATTCAAATGTCAAGGTAGTTAAGAGTCTCGAACTCCTCTGCCCTCACTTCACTGTGAGTACGTTTCATATTGATCAATGTCCAGATGAAACAAGTATATAATAAGAGTTTTGGAATTTCTTGCAAATATGCAACATGAAAAATAGTGAAAATTATAAAAAAACAGTACACAATTTGTATACACAAATCAACCAGGCCGATGGCACCCCTACCCCTACACTTACACCTACATTTCCTACTCATACCCCTACCCCTAGCCCTACAGCACCTTGCCCCGCCCACAAGCCTAGCAAGAAACCTGTTTTAATAGTTTTGAGCCATTTCACCAAACTAGAGGGTGATGACCCAAGTAACCCCCAAGCCAAGTGTAACCATTGTGAAAAAATTTATGGATGTCACTATAGGAAACATGACACCTCACAATTAAAGGTGCACTTAGAAGAGCAATGCAAAAAAAAGTCCAATATTAAGATCATTACAAGAGAAAAACCAATCTAGGCTAGAAATTAGACTTAAAAAAATGGCGGATGAAACTAATGGGAGTGCAACTTTGAGGGTGTATACTAAGTATGATCCCAATGAGTGTAAAAGATACATAGCTTGTATAATCATCATGGACGAGCTCCCTTTTCAACTTTTTGATGGGAAATGGTTCCAAGCGTATTCTCGCTACTTGGAATCAATGTTTAATATTCATTCTCGCCACACAGTAGCAAATGATGTAAAAAAATATTTTTACATTGAAAATGAGAAGTTGAGGGGTCAATTGGTTGATCAATTTGTTTGTCTCACCACTGACACTTGGACATTGATCCAAAATTTTAATTATATGTCTTTGACTGTGCATTTTATTGATTGTTATTGGACATTGCAAAAGAAAATTATAAAATATTATAAAATCACCGATCATAAGGGTGAGACAATTAAGAAGGCTTTGGAGGCCGCAATAAATGAGTGGGGGTTGACCCGAGTTGTTACAGTCACAGTCGATAATGCTTCGTCTAACGATATTGCATTGAGACATTTGAAGACTTATCTTAGGTGGTGAGATATTCTCCTTAGAGAGGCAAATACTGAGTGTATGCATGGGTGGTGAGTGTTTGCATGTGAGATGTGCGGCACATATTCTGAATCTGATTGTCACTGATGATTTGAGGGATCTTCATAACTTAATTGCTTGGGTTAGGACTGCTATGAGATGGGTGAGATATTCTCTTTCGAGGTTGGAGAAATTCAAGGTTGCTGCGAGATCTGCGGGCTTAACATCTAAGAATGACTTTTGTACTGATATTCCTACACGATGGAACTCAACATTTCTGATGTTGGAGGTGGCCTAAGAATATAAGTTGTCATTTGCATTATTGGGTGATGAAAATATCCAATATGTTAAATATTTTGATGATCACGGAGGATTGAGGAAACTCATAGATGATGAATGATAAATTGTAGCTATTTTTGTAGAGTTTTTGAGGCTTTTTTACGATGTCACCACGAGACTATTTGGAACTTTGTACCCTACATCCAATGTTGTATGTCAGCAAATATGTAGGGTAAAAGAAGAATTAGATGACATGGTCGCGAGTGGTCACATTAGGTTGCGGGAAATGACATTGATTATGAGGATAAAGTACGACAAGTATTGGAGAGATTTAACTAGGACTAATATTTTGTTATATGTAGCTGTCGTATTTAACTCGAAGTATAAGTTGGATGGCATGATATTTATAATGGGCCTTGTGTACGAGCAAATATGGGCGGAACTTATTGCAGCAAGGGTTCAGGAAACCCTTGCTAGATTATTTAATGAGTTTTCCACCCTACGGGGTGATAATATTGTGGCACCTACACCTATCCCTCAGCCTCAGGCTCACAGTTTCCTGAAGTCGAGGTTGAGAAAAGACGTAGATTGTAGTGGGGTGAGAGGTATGAGCAGACACCTTTCCTCCGGAGTCTTGTAGAGGCTTAGTCAGAGATAGACAGATACTTAGCAGCATAAATTCTACAATTTTCACGAGATTTCGATATATTAAATTGGTGGAAGGTGAATGCCGTGAATTATCCCATCATTGGAAAGATAGCCCGCACACTTTTGGCCATCCCTGTTAGCACTGTAGTCTCAGAGTCGATCTTTAGCACCGGAGGACATATATTAGATTCATTTTAGAGTTTATTAGCTCATGCCACTGTAGAGGCTTTGATTTGCACGTAGAATTGGATCAAGGGAACTCTAATTTATATTCCAAATGTTCTTGAGTATGAGAAGGCCGACGTCGAGGAGGAGGGTGATGATCAGCCTGGATCTGGTATTTATTTTAATTTCATTTTCTAATTTCTTATTTTAATTTATTTATTTTCATTTAATTGGTATTCATTAATTTGATTTCAAATTTAATACTTATAGTGATACATGAGACGGCATCTATGGCTACCTCCGATGCAATATGACTTTGTATTAGACCCACCATTGCCATAGTTTGCACAATTTCTCCCTTAATTATTTTTTACATTTAAAATTTTGTTTCATCTTTATAACTTTTTAATTCTAATTTGTTTTATTTTTAACTTATTAATATTTCAAGTTTTATAACTTATTAACTTTTATAATCTTGATTTTCAGTCTACAACAATCGACACAACTCATCACTCAGTGAACTCACTGCTACGACTCTACCCCAAAATCAAATTGATCAAATTGAAAAATTATGATTTTATTAATTTACAATTAATTGTAATGTTGCTACAATAGTTAATTGTACAATTTGTAATATTTCTTTTTTTTAGAGGAGTTTGTAATAGTGTAATAGTTTATTAGTTCTCTTAATTTATATTATTGTATACTACTTATTTTAGCTTAGTGCTTTAGTGATGATTATTACTTAATTAGTTAATAGTTGAAACTTAATATCTACTTAATAGTTTAATCTATGATTATATATATATATATTAATTTTTTTTTAGTTTTTAAATCTGTATATATTTCAAATTAAATAATGAGCTTTGTACGTGTTTACAAGCTTTGAGCTGAGAGCAACTGCAAGTTTATGGTAATGTGTAAAACAAATTCTATCGCAGAGGAATAAGAAAGTGTTAATAAGACGAGAAGAAGCTCATTTCTATTTCTTCTTTGTCATCTACTATATTTGGGGATATTGCCGAGACTTGAGTTTCTGTGTTGCATATTATCGTACTAGGAGAATAGAAATGTCAGAACCCATGGTAAGAGTGATTCGAGGTGGTCTTGTCAGGCTTATTCACTACAGTCAGCTGTCAAAATCAATTCGCTCCCCTTCGTCTTCTTCAAATCCAAATTACGCCTTTGCCTCTTCTGTTCGAGCTTACTCGTCTTCTCTTTCACCCGTCAATTCAAGGACCTCCATGATCTCTCAATTCCATTCGAGGCCCACTTCCTCAAATGCCGTCAGTCCTAACACATCGTCTTTATCTACCAGAAGCTTGCTTTTTTTCACGATTAAACCAGCTCATAGCCCTATATCTGGTGCTGGGTTTGGGGTTAGGTTATTCTCCATGAATCCGAACCTGGGCAAGAGGGTTTTCTGGGATAAGCCCGCCACTGCTCTTACTTCCACATTCTCCCGCTATCGCGAAGCTATTGGGTTGCAAATTGAGGCTTTCTTTAGGAGAAACTCTCTGATTCTCATTGGGGCCGGAGGACTTTTAGTTTGTGCTTTGCTCTGGAGGATTATGTTTGGGATAGCAAGCACCTTCGTTGGCCTCTCCGAAGGCATGGCCAAGTATGGCTTTCTTGCCCTCTCTTCGGCTATCGTTGCTTTTGCTGTAAGTTCTTTTAATTCAAATCCCCCTTTAATTATTGTTATCAATTTCTTCAATTTTCTGGAATTATAAATTAAAGTAATATAAATTTCTTCAAATTTCTGGAAATATAAATTAAAATAGATGATTAATTGATTGATGCACAACACGTTCTTCCGAGGCATGGCCAAGTTCTCAAAGATTGATGTGATTGTGGAACGTTGCATAGGCATATCATTTTTTAAAAATTAGTACCTTGCATTTCTTGCTCCAAATGCTTTGCCGGGTCTGTACTTATGTTTCTTCATCTTAGTTGGCAACCTAGCTCCCTCGGAAACAAGCGTTACCCTTCAATGCAATTTCACTTGTCTTTTAGGTTTTTCAATATTTCAGTACTGTAACAGGCACTATAATCTGACAAATTGATCTCCAAATTCATGTGGTATGTGTCAAGGGATATTTATGCACTGTGTTACATTCCACTAGTTGATGCATTGCAATGGATAGAACTTGTCTTGTCAAGCTAGGGAAGAGGTCCCCTCCCCCAGCCCCGCCCCGCCCTGCTGTCACACCCTGAAACCATGGGATTAAGGGAATGATGCTTTCTTAAAAATGGGATTGCAAGTAAATAACTACCACATGATTTTCATAAGTCAATTGTTCTTTCTTTCTAACTACCATAAGCAGATCACTAAGTGCATAAGATCAACTTCACGTAACATAAAAAATACTAAAAGCCACGGACCATTAAATAAATCATAATGTATCATAACCAATGACATTAAGAAGTCTGAAACCACAAACTAACCTCCCATAGAATAGCAATTCCTAATGATATCACTAAAATTCAGCATCCATTAAATAAACTACATTGTGTCATAGTCATTGACATTAAGAAGTTTGAAACCACAAACTAGTGTATATCATGCCAACATTTTTCCTTGTGTTGACATATAGGCCTTGTTTGGTTACACAGATGAGATGTGATGAAAGTTAAAATTTGAATAAAATATTATTAGAATATAATTTTTTAATATAATATTTTTTTGGGATTGGAAAAAGTTAAATTGTTTATTGTATTTTGTGTGGGAATATGAGAAAGTTGTAATAATTAGATAAGATGAGATGAAATGGTTTGTGTAACCAAACGAGGCCATAATTTGTACAAAAGTCATTTTAGCTGAACTTGAAAAATAACTTGAGTTCGTAATACCATATTTGAGCTAAGTGGGGAGAACATTCACGTGAAATATCCCTAAGCCATTTCACTTGTGGTTATACTACTTTGACCCTATATGACTAAGTTATGCGATCCAACCTCTGGGATCAACTTTTCCCATCCTCCGTTTAAGAAGAAACATCATTCTTTTGAATGAGCTCCCTTATTAACCCTAACTTCATTCTCTTATGGTCCACTCAGAAAGCCATCCTCATTAACCACACAACCTTTGTAGTGGCTGCAATGAATGGCCCCATACGAGCACTTTTGTTGTGCTTTGAGGCCGTGACGGGACTCAAGGTAAACTTGGGCAAGTCTGAGATGGTGGCGGTGGGTGAGGTGCCTCATATCAGTCTACTAGCAGATATGTTGGGGTGTGAAGTGTCTTCTTTGCCTATGAAATATTTGGACCTTTCTTTGGGGGCCACTTTCAAAGCTAGAGATATCTGGGAAGGGGTTATTGAGAGAGTGGAGAAACAGTTCGGTGGAAACGGTTGTATCTATCGAAGGGAGGGAGACTTACACTGATCACTAGCACTTTATCTAACCTTCCAACCTATTTCCTATCTCTCTTCCCATTGCCTGTGGGGGTGGCGCATCGGATTGAGAAGTTATTCTGGGCTTTCTTGTGGGGTGGTCTGGGAGAGAAAACCAAATTCCATCTTGTTAATTGGAATAAAATTTGCTCTTCAGTTTCAAGTGGAGGATTGGGTGTGCTCAATCTGAGGACTCTCAATAAAGCGCTACTAGGGAAATGGCTATGGAAGTATCAAGTGGAAGGGGAGGCTTTGTGGAAGGAAGTCGTAAATTCTAGACATGGTGGTGCTTGGGGGGGTTGGTGCACTGATGAAGTGAGGAGGGGGAGGGTATGGTGTGGGTTTGTGGAGATATATAAGGGGGGATGGCAATGCTTTGAAAACAATATTCGATTTGTGGTTGGACAGGGTACTCGCATCAGGTTTTGGCATGATGTCTGGTGTGGAGAGCGTTCTCTGGAGAGGGCCTTCCCAGCTCTCTATAACATTGCGGCTAATAGGGAGGCTTTGGTGGCAGATCTGCTTGTGTTTTCCCAAGGCTCTTATCAGTAGAATATTTTATTCACTCAGGATAACCATGATTGGGAATTGTCTACCGTTTCAGAATTTTTTAGTTTGATATACTCATCAGATAGACTAACGGCACAGGGTGATAGGTTACAATGGAGGTGTAGGGGTAGCAAGAAGTTCTCAGTCAAGACATATTATAAAATTCTGGCATCACAAAGTAATGTACATTTCCCATGGAAAAGCATATGGAGGTCTCGCGTACCTTCCAAAGTGGCTTTTTTTGTTTGGACTGCAACACTTGAAAAAATTCTAACCATGGATAATTTAAGGAAGAGGGGCCTCATTGAGATGAATTGGTGTTGTTTGTGCAAAAAAATGGAGAATCAGTGCACCATCCATTATTGCATTGTGAGGTGACGAGAGAGTTGTGGAACGAGATATTTAGTGGAGTGGATGCCGTATGGGTTATGCTGGCAAAGGTGCTGACCTGCTTGCTTGTTGAAAAGGTTTACAAGGTTGTTCTCAGGTAGCAGCAGCTTGGAAGATGATCCCGTTGTGCATTATGTGGTGTGCTTGGATGGAAAGGAATGCACGGTGCTTTGAAGACAGGGAGCGCACAATGGCGGAGCTTCATAATTTTTTTATACACACTTTACTCCTATGGTTTTCAGCCATTGTTCTTAATGGAAATAGTGTACATGAGTTCTTGTCTCTAATTTATCGTTTTGAGAATGTATTTAGGTGTCTTCTATTGTATACTCCCTGTGTACATGGGCTATGCCTATTCTCATTCATATTAATGAAACTTACTTTTTACTGATAAAAAAAAAAGAGAGGAAGGCTCTACTCATAAGCTTTGATTCCATAAACATCATTGCCAATTCCTCACATTGCCATAGGGCTACAATAAGGTGCTCACTTCTTTTATATCAATTTTTTTTTTTCACTTGGGTGCATGTAGGGGTGACAATATGTAACACGAACCTTTAACCCAACACGAACCCGACAAGAAATTAGGGGGTTTGAGTTTGATATTAACGGGATCGTGTCAAAACGGGTTGACTCGTTGAGACACGATTCATTAACAGGTCAATCCACTTAACCTGTTAGTGACTCGTTAAATTTTTTACTCAAAATTAGCCTTTTTAACTTAGAAACAAAAATACTCTAACCATATTTCGTATTTCGAAATTCTCTCTCAGTCCTCAGACCCTCACTCTCTCTCAGTTTTCAGTTGAGTCAGTTCTCACGAGTCACGACCACCTCCCACACTTCCTCTGGATTTTAATTTTGGTGTTTTTATTATTTGGATTGTAATTTTGGACTTATGTAGTTAGTTTTATATTTTTGGGAGATATTGTGATTTTAAGTTTTATGTGAAATTATGTTAATCAGGTCAAATAGATTATTTGGGTTAATTCAACTAATTTACATAAATGGGTTGACACGGGTCATGTCAATATATTTTTAATTAATTCATAACGGGTCAAAACGGGTCGTGTTGTGTCAACCCATTATTTTAATGGGCCGTGTTAGGGTTTGAAAGTCTGACCCGTTAAGCTTAATGGGTCGTGTTCGAGTTGACCTATATCATATAATATACATGACTTGATATTACTCATTAACACGATTTGCCACCCCTAGGTGCATGCAAATTCACATCCCTTGCAGTTCAAAGCATATTACATTTGCACATTTGTTTTTATGAATAATACGACATTTGCACATTTCATGAAGTCATAAGCATCATCAAAAAAATCATCCTTTAATATATGAATTTTCATGGCAAGATTTGCATATTTTTTTATAGGTATGGCAAGATATGCATATTTCTTAAAGTCAGGATGTTGTCCTATTATCATACATGCATTTCTTAAACATAACATAAAATGGTTCGATCTATATTTTTTTGTGAAATAATTTCAAATTTTCAAGACATTTTGTGATCATAGTATTTTTTTTTAATGCAACAAAGTAACGCCAGCCCAAATAGAAAGTTTCAAGTAAAGTTTTCTTAGAAGTTATCTGGGCATTTTACAATGTCTAGATTAATCAAATCCATTTACCTAGGTTGTCAACTTTCATTTGCTTAAATTCCTTAACCAAACATAAATTCACCTTGCTAGAACATGAGCAAGAATCACTGATGAAGCCATGAAAGAAGTATCTTACCTGAGAACTGAAGTTCTTAAGCTCTCAGCTTGTCTTTTTTGATATGTTTAAGTTCTTAACTTATGAGTCCTACATTCATTTCTCAAAGAGTTCTTAGAGTATAATGCAATAATCTATTAGGAAAAACAACCTGGAACTGCATTATGCTCACTACCGAGATTCACTTATTTCGATATTTCACCCTTTATACTTATTTGATGTTTTTTTTATCGGTAAATAAGATTTTATTGATCGAAGAGGAATAGGCAAAAGCCCCAGTACAAGGGTCATAATACAAGAGCAACACCTAAGAGTGATGTTCTAGTGTTATAAGAAATTCATGAATTGTCATGCCATTAAAATCTATTACAATCGACTATTGGAACAAGGTGTTAAAAAAGAATATTCTAAGTTCATCCAATGACCGCTCTCAATCTTTGGAACTTTGCTCGTTCCTCTCCCCCTAAAGATGCCACCATAGGCAAATTGGAACCATCTTCCAAATTGCAGCAATCTGATAAGTGCCTTGGAGACCTCTCCATGAAGCTAAGAGGTCGATCACCCTTCTTGGTATCGCCCAAGCTACACCCACCCTAGCAAAAAGTCATTCCACGAAGTCGTGACAATCTCACAATGTATTAGTAGATGATTGATGGATTTTCTGCTCTTTTTACACAAACAACACAAATCTAATACCATGATTTGTCATTTCCTTAGATTGTTGATAGTGAGAATCTTCCCCAAAGAAGTTGTCCCTACAAAGAAGGATGTCGTTCAAATGCTCTTCCACGAAAATGGATTTACATTATGCTTAGAGATGGATTGGTAGAAGGAGCATACCGTGAACTCCCCTTTTGCCAAGGGTCGCCAAAAAAGCTGTCTTCACCTCCCCCCTCATAAGAACAAAATATATCAGATTATAAAATTCATAGATTACTTCAACTTCCCAATCATGGACAGCTCTAAGAAATGTGATATTCCATTGGGGAGTGCCGCTAGTTTGGTCAAGGAGGTCTGCAATCGAGGCTTCCTTCATTATTGCTATACCAAAGAAGTCTGAAAAGGCTTCCTTAAGTGCCTTATCACCACACCATATATCATGCCAGAATTTGATTCGGGACTCATCACCTGCATCAAACAGGTAAAACTAGAAAATTCAATCCATCCACGCCGAATGTGCTTCAAGAGCCCCACCCCATGGGATCCACTCACCTTGTTCGAGCACCAACCTCCCCACGCTCTACTATACTTCGAGTCTAAAACTGTTCTCCACAAAGCTTCATGTTCTATGGGATATCTGCATAGCCATTGCCTAACAAAGCCTTGTTAAAAAGCTACAAATTTCGAATACCCAAACCTCATTTGAAAATTGGGGAACAAACAGTGGCCCGTTTTACTAGATGAAATTTGAACACATCATTCATCCCTCCCCATAGGAAATTCTGCCATATTGGTGAGCCACCTTTGATGGAAGCGGAAATAAAGAGAGGAAATAAGTCGGTAGGTTAGAGATGGTACTTTTGGTAAGTGAAACTCTGCCACATTTGGACAAGTACGTACACTTCCAACTAGCAAGTTTCTGCTCCATCTTTTATAGTACATCATTCCAAATGGATATTGATTTGTAATGAGCACCGAATGGAAAGTCAAGATATTTCATAGGTAAATATCTTACATCCCAAGATAGAAGCCATACTATCCACATTATGCACTTAATCCACTGGAACTACCTCTAATTTGCCCAAGTTCACCTTTAATCTAGAAACAACTTCGAAGCATAGAAGGAGAGCCCTCAATGCACTGAACAAGGTCGACCTCACAAAATAACAGGGTATCGTTGGCAAATAAGAGATGAGAAATATTAAGAGATCCAATATTTGCCTCCCCCCACTGAAAAGCCGGATATAAAACCACCCTCCACAACCCCATAGATCATTTTTCTAAATGCTTCCATTGTGAAAACAAATAGTAATGGAGATAAGGGATCTCCCTGTCTCAGTCCTGGTGAGCTTTGAAAGAAACTGCTTGCTGTGCCATTAATCAAGATAGATAAGTGTACAGTGGAATTGCAATATTTGATCAATAAGCACTACTTCATCCCGAAACCACATCTCTCGAGCATATATAGTAAGAATCCAATTTACTCGATCATAGGTCTTTTCCATATATAGTTCACAAAGAAGCCCCGGCTCTCCTGGCTTGAGTCTACTATCCAGACATCTTTAACCTTAACCACCCCTAGTTTTTTTGGAATAAGAGCTATAATAAGAGCAATGAAAGTTGCATTGAGGCTTTTCCCGAACCTACCATTTTCATGGAATTCTTTGAAAGACTCCTATAATACCACTCTTTACCACTTCCCAACAAGATTGATAGAATGCAATAGTGAAGCCATCCAGACTTAGAGCTTTATCCCCCACCATGCTTTTTAAGACTTTCTAAACCTCTATTTCTTCAAAAGGCCTCTTGAGCCACCCTTTTACTTGTGGGTCAATAGTATCAAAGGTAAATCTGTCTAATTTCGATCACCAAGAAAGCAAATTCTCACAGTAGTTGACAATGTAATCCTTGATCTTAGTTTGGTTAGAGATAGTCACCCCATCCGCCAACAATGTATCAATGGTGTTGACTTTTGTCTTTTGTCTCCAAGATGGAAGAACTTGGTACATTTGTCCCTCTATTTCAACCATAGAGCTCTTGACTTTTGTCTCTAAGATATCTCTTCCATGAGGGAGACCCTCTCTAGTTCTACAGACACTTGTGTTTTGCGAGCCCTTTCCACTTCTAACATTTCCCTTACTACCAGTATGTTCTCCAGACCCTTAAGTTCCTCCAAGAGTAGTTTCTTCTGACCTTCCACTTTACCAAACATCTGTTCATCCCAGCTCTTCAAATCCTTTTTAAGTGCCTTCAATTTACATGCCAGAATATAACTTGGAGTTCTATGGAATTGATAAGTAGTCCACCATTGTTTAACTTGGTCAATAAAGCCCTCAAATTTCAGCCACATGTTCTTGAATTTGAAGTACCTTGGACCTCCGTGTAGTCCTTCACAGTCAAGAAGGATGGGAAAGTGGTCTGAACATAGTCGGGAAAGATGCTTTTGAATGAAGTTTGAAAAATGGGTTTCCCAATCCGAGGAAACCAAGAATCTATCGAAGGCAAGAAGGATGTTCATGGTTGCTTGACCAAGTGAAGGAACCACTTGCAAGAGGGAAGTCTAATAGATCTTGGTCAAAAATGAAGTTAGAAAAGTCTACCATTGCTGAATTGTAGTTGGAACCACCCAATCTTTCCCTCGTGAAACAAGTGACGTTAAGGTTGCGTTTAGATGCTGAGGTGATCTTAGATGATCTGTGAATAGTAGTGTTTTGTGGGCTTCATTGAGATGTGTTGGAATGTAAATAGGCTGAGATATGTGTTTGAATGTATGAAGTATGTTAAGATGAGTTTAACTTTTTATGGGAAGTTTAAAAAGTAGTGGGTCCCATTAATAATTACTTTGAGATGTGTTGAGATGATCTTGACATTCAAACATAGCCTATAACCACCCCAATACACCAAGGCATATCCCTGATGTCACATAGCCCTACCAACCGATCCCATAATTATCTTCTTGCTTGATCTATATTAGGATCGTAGACACTTGTTGCAACGCCCCAATGGAAAACCCAAACCATATTGGAACCTTATAAAGAGCAAGAACTTCTCATTCCCAAGCAATGTGAGATCTCATATACCACCTATCTTTATCCATATCATATGGGGGTATCACAATCTACCCCCCTTAAATTCTCGACGTCTTCGTCGGGCCTGTCCATTGTAGGTGGCACGGCTCAAGTTCCACATTTTTAGTTGGGGTAGTCTCTGATACCATTTGTAACGCCCCAATGAAAGACCCAAACCACATGGCCTATACTTCAAAAAGACTAGTCAATGATACAATTGGAGTTCCATTGGAACCTTATAATGAGCAAGAACTTCTCATTCTCAAGTAATGTGGGATCTCATACACCGCCTGCCCTTATCCATATCATATGGGGGTATCACACTTGTGAAGACCCACTGGAAGCCATCCTCAACATTCTTAAACAAGCAAGCCACCGTGAAATCCCCCATGTTATCCTCCACCTTTTCCACCACTCGTTTATCCCACATCACTAGAATGCTCCCTGATGCTCCATTGGAGGGTAGATAGTGCCAACCCACCTGATTACATGCCCATGAACTCCTAATGATGCTTAAAGAGAAAAACTCCGATTCGTTTCTTGTAAACATATAATGTCACCTCGCCATATTCATAGTTGATTTTAGATTGTGAGGCGCTTCACCGTCTCAATCAGCCTCCTTACACTCCAAGAAATGATTTTTGGCTTCATTGTACAATCTCCTTTGCCTTTCCCTTTGCTCTCCCACAATTTGAACTCCTTTCACTCGCCCGATCATTAACTTGTCCAGTTAAGCCATTTTAGCTCCCTAGCTCTTTTCTTAGCTGAGTTGAGCTCGCCATCAAGGCTAGCTTGTCTTTGTCCAGCCTCAACAGCTGCAAATAAGGCAATAAATTGGTCTTCAAAACCATTACATACAATCCCAACACAGCATGGGATCTCCTAAACTTTATAGAGAACCCATTCCGAAGCCTGGGTTTCAATCGGGTGTACAAAGTTCAATGGGATAGGTGCCTCCCAGAACTCTCAATTGATGCCCAGAGGACTGGACAGTTTGGAACATGATCCCTGACAATACTCCTTCACATCACCATCTGAATTGTACAAAACCATAGCACCCTTGGAAGATTCGGCCTTTGCAGTTGTCATTTCAGGATCCTCGGCGTGAAAGACATTACCAGAGCCAAAGCCCACCTCTAATGGATTTTTTGACCCACTCTGAGGAGACACAGTTGGGACCGCACCCTCAAACCCCTCGATTTTGACTTGATTTTCTAGCTTTGAGACAAGTATTACGTCCTCAAGTGTCTTCGGCACCGTCGCCACTACAGTGGCAACCGAGATGTCGTCTGCCGGATCGCCCATGTCCATTGACCCACTTTGAGGTGACATAGGTGGGATTGCACCCTCAATCCCCACGGTTTCGGTCACATTTTCTAGCTCAGAGACTTTCTTGAGTATCACTGACGTCGTTGCCACCACAGTGCTGGCCTAGTTTGTGCTATCCTTGTTCGATAGTTCCTCGACAGTCGACACCGACGATGGTTTCTCGGTTCTGGAGGTTGGGTTGACGGACAGGCCTAGACCTTTCCCGGGGGTTAGGTTGTTTTTGGCCCACCAACACTGGGTTACAGATCTTACAACCATATGGGCTGGGCCCTTTTCTTTTACGGCCTGCGAGGTATGAGCCCCACAGATACTTCTTTCTCCCTTACACAGCCCACAGCCCACGGAAGCTTCTAAGCCCAACCCGAAATGCTGGTTTATCCTCTGAATAAAGCTGTTGACTATCTCCCTCAACTCAATTATCTACCTTTTAAAGGTATCAAAGGTCATTTGCTCTGCACCATGATCACTGAGTAGAACGCCCCCCCTCCCTTATTGCATAAGTGCTGTCAACTGACAGTGTGTCTTTCCAACGTGTCCAGCACGCCTCTACAATGGAAACAGCATGCCTCTGTGAAATGTTCAGATTGCCCTTCAACGACTGCCCATCTCTTCTCTGTGCTTCCTCCAGCCTACAGTGCACTCCTCCAATGGCAGAACCATCAGATGGAGTGAAGACAGCCTCCGTTTATGACTTAACTAGGCCCTTTTCCAAGTCTTTCCATTGGGTGGTTCCAGCCCCTTTCAATAAATTCTTCCTAGATGTTCCCACGCTTTCATGCACCTCGCAAAGCTCCATTGCCATTTTTTTCCAGCCCTTCCCCTCCACTTCTTTAGGGATTATGATGGGGCTTCTTGTTTCACCCCTTCTATATTCCACTAGAATCAGGAATCTTCCATTAGCATTAGAACATCTTTGTGCAATGAAAGCACTGCTGCTTACCGGGGATGTTTTGTAAAATTCCTTTTTTCCCATTTGAGCAAGCACACTCCTCCAATGTCTGCACCATCCATTTCACAGCCGAGGATCCCACAACCAGCTCTTTCACCACCTTTCTACCTCGCTCTACAATACGCACCGATCGACTACCTTCTATAGAGAGCTCAAAAACCTAGTTTCAATAAGGACTAGTTTCGAGTAACCCACCTTTAATGTTAACGGCAAACAATGAAGAGGATCTTATTAGATATTTATATCAATTTCTTATTGATATCTAAGTTTATAACATATCCAGAAATTAAGGCACTGCGATGTCATTTGATTCATAAACTGATAGGTGCAAGTCATAATTAGAGTTCTGGCAATTTATACAAAAAGCACAACCTGACCTTCAATAGTTGTAAATATAATAACTCATTTATCCTAACTCCAAATAACCTCAAACCAATTTTTTATGTCTGGTTCACAGACCTTTAAATCCATACTAATTTCATAAAAACCCTTTAATATCTGATTATCCTTAATCATAGTCTTAATTCTCCTATAAAAAAAATCAGTCTTAATATATCTTTTCTGAGGTAAGATTGTGAATTCCGGATCTCCTATTGGACTTTTAAATATTAATTCAACCCTCATCCTGTTCTTGTAAAATCTATAAATTAATTTTGGCTTATCCTTAAGAGTAATCATATATATAGTCATGGAGTACGCAAGCGCAGTGCAGTCCCTTTGAAAAAGAGTGGGGTCCACTATTAGAAAATTAATTTTTTTCATATGGGTCCCGTATTTATTCACTTTTTTCAAAATGATTGCACGGCACTTGCATATTCACGATTGCAACTATCATTTCTCTATCCTTAAAGAATATCAATGAAAATCTCTCATAACCCTTACAGTAACAATTCCTCAAATTTTCGCAATAAAATAAAACTCATTGGAAAATATCATAAAGACTTGCTGATCATTTGTAGTACCCCTTTCCTTTAGGTTGGGAGTGTTATGTACTTTCGTAACTATGCCCGGTAAAGAGACCCAGCTTGATGAAAAATATATCATTTCTTCAAAAAAAAAAAAAAAAAACTGGAAAATATGCATAAAAAGGGTCTTGAAAAATATTTAAATAAAAATTGTCCCATAGCAAGAAATGTAAAACTGTTTTTTTGTGTAAAAACACTTGTTAACGAAGTCTGAAATTGTTTGAAACATGATCTATGCCTGACATCAGCTTGTCAACACTATCTTCTTTACCAAGACATTTTGAAAACATAAAAACCAACCAAACAACCAAAATGAGTCGAATACTCAATAAGTTGTACATCATATATTCAACATAATAAACATAGGGTTTTCTTGGAGAGTGTGCATACTTAATACTTGTACTAACATAAACATGTAACGTGTACTATGCATAACTCATTGAACTTGTTTTTCCTTTAAGGGGAACAACTTAACTTATTATAACACACTATGGTGGACCACATTTAGGTCTGTGGCTTGCACATTCACTCATAACTGCATTGGTACCAGACATCTTTTATGGCTATTCTTAAAGCTTCTTTCATAATTTGTCTTTTATCTTTCTTACCATGATGTGTGTAAAACACATAATAACATAACGCATTGTAGTCATAAATGAAAACATATCATGATGATGTAAAACACATAATAACACGACATTGAAACTCACTTCCATCATATCATAACTTGGTAGGGTCAATACTCACCTGCTTGAAGTTGCTGAAAATTGGGTTGGACTTGATAGGGTGAGGCTGGTTTTTAAATCTCCTGAAATTGCAGCAACTTTCCTAGGGTTTTCTTTAAAACAAAATCAAGCATGAACCTGAAGAAAACGGTTGATTGGTATTTGCAGCAGTTATCTAGGGTTAGGGATTGGTTTTCTTGAAGAAAATCAGATAGGATTGCTATAAAAACTTTCCGGACTCACAGCAGCCTCTGTTTTTCTAGTTTTCAGGCCATACAGTTCTTTAATGAGACCTGAAAAACCTAATAATAGGGCTGTATTTAACTCATAGTTTGTTTTGAAAATGGGTTCTAAGAACCCTAATGGCTAGGAGTTCTCGGATAAATATGTTGGTATCCTTTGGGTCCATTTAGGAGTCATAAATGGGCCTGATTTCTATTTCTCCAGATCTGGAACAGCTAAAATCCTATCTCAAAAGAGTCTTAGCAAGCTGTAACAGACTCACTCCTATTGGTGCAAGAATTCGTCTACAACAAGTGTGGATAGCCGTCATCTAGAGGGTTTCTTGGCACCTAATCTTGTTCTAACTTATCCAAAAAGGGCTGGTTTCCAATTATCACGAATTTAACAGCCAAAAATCAAATGGGCTTTGGCTAGAAAATACTTGGGCTTATCTATCTATATATGGGCCTAATGAGCCAAACCTACTCCATTTTGAATCTAGGTATATAATTTCATATCCAATCCTATCTCTTCAATGCTAGATCCTCAAATAATACGAAAGGCTAATGGGCCCAATAAAATAATCTCCCTTCTAGCTTTAACAAAATTGGGCCCGTGGTCCAAACTTATAGAGCCTATAAAACTTGGGTCTGGATGTTACATTAATTCCCTCTGGAGAGCAGAAACAGTGTGGTAATCCTAACTTTCAAAATTGTCATACTCTCTTATTATGAAATTGTACAGAATAATGCTATCATATGTTAGTTTCAGTCCAGACATTTCATAATTTTTTGGGCATATCCTCTGCTCCCTATGGATTTTTGGGACTCAGACAAACTCGATGTCAATTCTATTAACTTATCAAATGATCCATTGTGAATACAAAATTATAATAAATTATTAAATGACACAACTTGTATAAAAGTCAGCTTGATTTGGTTAACGTTTGTGAATAAGTTATTTATTTACCATGTAGCTTGTATATAGTGTCAATATATGCAAAGTAGAGCAAAACTCTTGGGATAGATGAATCAAATGCACTTACAATCAATATAAATATTTTTATATAAACTCCAAATTGATTTGTCGAAGATTTAAAGTTTATAATATATTTTATGATAAGAAGTTATATATGATTTATTACAAATGCAATATTTTCAAGAGTCCATCTGTGGAACAAACATGGTGTGAAGTTGGGCCTTACACCTAGGGGTGATAAACGGTCCGGTCGGACCGACCGTTTCGGTCTGGACCGGACTGAGACTGAGATCGGTCGGTCTCGGTCCACGTTTTAGAGGATCGAAAAGTTTCGGTCCTGTCTATGGTCTAGGGTTTTTCTGGACCAGACCGAATGAAAAAATATATATATTTTTTATATAATAATTGTATAATTAACAATATAAAATTTTAAATATGTTATTAACACTTGTTAATATTCTATGAATTAACTAATATATAATATTAATTAGTTAATTATATAGTAATTATATAAATTAATAATATAATTTTTCATCTAATTTATTATCATTGACCATATAAAATATTTTTTTATTGAGTTTGTTACATAATCCACATTAATAAGTCACTTAATTTAATTTAGTATTTTAAATAAATTTTTTTATTAATTATTTAAAAAATAAAAAAAGAAAAAAAAAATAGGCCAGACTGGATAGTTATTTGTCCGGTTCCGAAAAATGATGGACCAAAAATATTCGGTCCATCGCGGGACCGGACCAGATCGGACCATTTGCACCCCTACTTACACCATCCAATGGGAGGCTGACACAAGATATCTCCTCAGAACAAATGTCAGCCTCCATTGCTAAACAGAAAATATGTGCCACACAAGATCTCAGCTTTAAACCAAAGATAGATGATACGAGTGTTGTGTTCATCCCCATTTATCTCTCTTTAATTCAATGCACCAAAGTCAACATCGGAGTTGTTGGTGCTAGTGCCATCCCCATCTATCTCAATTGGTGGTGGTGGCTCCCATATATCTCAATCGCCGCACTCTCGGTTTTGGAGAAGTCCTTCATAGAGGGAATCACCCCAATGGTAAAACAATCTTAGTCTATTCTTCTAGAAGTGGAGAAGAATTGGAATAGTATATCTCATTTTTTAAAATAAGGTACAATCCATATGTCTTATAGACTACAAGGATAACAATTGCTAACAAATCTCCTAGAATATCTCCTAAGAATATCTCCTAGAATATCTCCTAAGAATATTTACATAATTACAGAAATTTCTCCTATAATCTAGGGAGAGTTGACTGGATAAATTTGGAAACTTTCCAACACTCCCCCTCAAGCTGGTTTGAAGATGTCTTCCATTGCCAACTTGCCGATCGAATATCTCCTAAGAATATTTACATAATTACAGAAATTTCTCCTATAATCTAGGGAGAGTTGACTGGATAAATTTGGAAACTTTCCAACACTCCCCCTCAAGCTGGTTTGAAGATGTCTTCCATTGCCAACTTGCCGATCAAATTTTCAAATTGCTTCTTTGGTAGTCATTTTGTAAGGATATATGCTACTTGTTCAATAGTAGAGATATAGTGTAAACAAATCAGTCCACTGTCCAGTTTCTCCTTTATAAAATGCTTGTCAACCTCAACATGTTTTGTTCTATCATGAAGCACTGGATTGTGAGCAATGGCTATGGCAGATTTGTTATCGCAATACAGTTTCATAGGTAGTGGATTAGTGACTTTCAATTCTTCCAATAATTTTCTAATCCACAACACTTCATAAATTCCATGAGCAACTGCTTTAAACTCTGCCTCTGCATTACTCCTAGCTACCACATTTTGTTTTTTGCTGCACCATGTAACCAAATTTCCACCAACAAAGGCACCATAACCAAGAGTTGATCTTCTATCGGTTATACTCCCGGCCCAATCTGCATCAGTGTATACCTCAACTTATAGATGTTTATGGTCTTCAAACAATAGACATTTTCTTGGAGTTCCCTTTAAATATCTCAGGATTCTATAAACTACATCAAAGTGGTCAGGCCCTGGCGTGTGCATGAATTGGCTTACCATAGTGACAACAAAGGCTATGTCAGGACGTGTATATGATAGATAAAGTAGCCTTCCAACCAATCTTTGGTACTAGTCTCTATTGGTTACTTCTTCAGGCTTGGCAGGTTGTAGTTTTGTAGTTTAAGATTAGGTTCTGTAGGTGTCTTAGCTGCTTTACACCCTAGTAAACTTGTTTCTCCAAGCAAGGCAAGCACATATTTTCTTTGTAAAACAAAAATACCTTTTCTTGACCTTGCAAATTCCATACTGAGAAAATACTTCAAGTCACCCAAGTCTTTAATCTCAAATTCATTAGCAAGCATCTGTTTTAATTTCTCAAGTTCTTTGTTGTCATTACCTATCAAAATAATATCGTCAACATAGACAATCAGAATAGCAACATTCCCTTCACCTGAGTGCTTATAGAACATGGTGTGATCAGCTTGACCTCGGCAGTAATCATGACCCTTTACAGCCTTCCCTAAGCGTTCAAACCAAGCTCTTGGAGACTGCTTGAGCCCATACAATGATGTTTTCAATTTACACACCTTATCTTTGCCAAGATTACCTTCAAAACCTGGTGGTAATTCCATAAACACTTCATCCTCTAGATCTCTATTTAAAAAAGCATTCTTTATATCCAACTGGTGTAAGGGCTAGTTAGAATGGACAGCTAAGGAGAGTAACACTCGGATTGAGTTTATCTTGGCCACTGGAGCAAACATTTCTTGATAGTCAATTCCGTATGTTTGTGTAAACTCTTTTGCAACAAGTCTCGCCTTATATCTCTCTATACTGCCATCAGTCTTGCATTTAATTGTAAACACCCATTTGCAACCTACAGTTTTCTTTTCCTTTGGTAAATCAATAATTTCCCAAGTACTGTTGTTTTGTAGTGCATTCATCTCTTCAAGAACTGCTAACTTCCAATCTGGATGATCCATAGTTTCTTGAATGGTCCTTGGAACAAATAGGTGAGAAATATTGGATGTAAAGGCCTTATGATTATGAGAGAGTCTGTGATATGATAAATATTTGGCAATGGGGGGTGTGGTACAGGTTCTAACTCCTTTCCTAATGGCTATAGGTACGTCAAGGTCAGTAGCTTGATCAACTAGAACTGTAGTATAAGGATTACCTGGGATTTCCAAATGACAAGTTTTTGGAGGTGATGATTGATTATGCTCTGGAATTGTGGGATGATCCTTAGTATTAGAACGATACCTGCCTCTAGTATAAACACGAAGCTCAGAAGGGGATTATTCTGTAGCAATTCTCCCCCTGTTTGTGATTCCCTTATGCTTGTACAGGCAGATTGGGATTTCCATTTTTTTCACTATTTAAAATTTTAGTTCCTTGAATGTTTTGTAGAGAGATGTCAATGTCAAGGAAAACATTAGGCATTAGTATAGAAGTTTGCCAAAACTGATCTTCAATACTCTCTTTCTCCCCTGAAGATAAGTTTGGTTAAAGCATACTGATTTTCAACAAAAACGACATCCATACTGATGTGAATTTTTTTTGTTTTTGGATTCAAACATTTGTACCCTCTTGTATTGGGAGCATATCCAAGAAATACACATTTTTCAGCCTTAGGATCAAGTTTAGATCTAAGATGAGCTGGAATATGAGCAAAAACAATGCATCCAAATACTTTTAGAGGCAGATCAGAAATTATCCTATTATTAGGAAAGGATTTTTTTAGGCATGCCAAAGGAGTGATATACTGCAGCACACGGGTAGGCATTCATTAATAAGGTAACAAGTAGGGCTGTAAATGAACCAGTCTGTTCAATAGCTCGGTAATTACTTGATTAAACTTGAATCGAACTCGACTCGTGAAGAAAAAAGTTCATTTGTGAAAGCAGATACCCGCTCGATTTGTAAATGATACATACCTGACAAAACTCAACTTGACTCGACTAAGGCTCGTTAAGACCCACTCGTTTATACTCGAGTCGACTCGTTAGCCCGATTCGATTAAAACTCATTCATATATTGATAAATATATACATACACCTATGTATATTATATGTATTAGCTAATAATATAAGTATACCACTTTTATAATCAAATATATAATATGTAATCTAATTTCTTATGTCTATACAGTGAACATACTTCATAAGTATATTTTATAATTTGTATAATAATTAGTCAATAAAATTTAATAATTTTATATACTAGTATGTGAGAACCATATATGAAATAGATATATGCTATTTAATAATATGTGTAGACATATAATATATTGTTATTTTAGATAAATATCAACTAGTTAGATATTAATTATTTATAAATTTTTTAAAATTTTATAATTCAGTAGAGGTTCTACTTGTTAGTTGTATAAATTCAATATTAGATATTTTATCTTGTATTTATTTAATTTATTAATTATTAAATCTTATTCAAAAAATTAAAAAAAAAATAAACAATTCGAGCTCGAGCTCGGCTAAACTCGAATTCATTTGTGGGACGAGTTCGAGCTCGAACTCAAGTTGAAAGTTTAGCTTATTGAGTCGAGCTTGAATAAAGAATAAAAAAAAATCTTGAGCTCGAGTATTTTCAATCGAGCCGAGCTCGGCAAGCCAAAAGATCGGCTTGACTCGGCTCGATTACAGCCCTAGTACTAACAAGCAGTTAGAATGGCATCCCCCCACAAATATTTTGGACTATGCATAGAAAACATTATAGCCCGTGCAACCTCAAGTAAATGACGATTTTTTATTTCAACAATACCATTTTGTTATGGGGTGTCAAGTCATATGGATTGATGTTGAATCCCTCTTTCTTTGAATTGTTTTTCCAAAACTTGGTTGAAATATCCTGTACCATTATCCGTACGAAGTATGCTTATTTTTGTATGAAATTGATTTTCGATCATACTATAAAAATTCTTGAATAATATACTTCAGATTTTCTATTCATCAAATATACCCAACAAATCTGAGTATGATCATCTATAAAAGTCACAAACCATTTTTTCCGGATAAGGTAGTAACCTTAGAGGGACTCCAAACATCACTATGAATAAAAAAAAAAAGGTTTGAGAAAACCTGGAGGCTGGTCCGGCTGGTCTTCTTCGATAAACAGCCCTCCAATAGCAGGGCTCCATGTAAGGCTTTCATTTTACATGTTCTGCATTTTACATGTTTAGCTGCCGTGCCACTTTCTTTGTCTTCCACTCCATCCCAACCCACACTCATCCCACGGCACGGACGGAGCTCGAACCCCCAGCTGGCACGGACGGAGCTCAGAAATTTCAGTCTGAAATTCAGAATAAAGATTCTGAGGTTCTTTAGTTGCAGTAGCAGATTGATGAGGCAAACCAGAGGTGGGTGAATCTGGACAAGAATCTTAAGCTCAGGGGCTTGTCAACAAAAGAATCAGAAGGTTCGTCAGATGAAAATGGATTTTTGCCTGCAGATTTATCCCCTGATCTGTTTACACCAGCAGTAGAAGCTACTTTCAAAGCCATTCATGATTTTTCTAAGCCGTTGATCAACATGATGAAAGCAACTGGGTGGGATCTTGATGCTGCTGCAAACTCAACTGAATTTAATGTCATTTATGCAAAAAGAGCTCATAAAAAATATGCATTTGAATCCCATATATGCCAAAGAATGTTCAGTGGGTTTCAGCAAGCAAGCTTCTCTGTCAAATCAGACGATCTCACGGTCACTAAAGACAGCTTCTTCCACCAATTTCTCTCTCTTAGGGAGATGGATCCATTGGACATGCTAGGCCAAAATCCAGATTCCATTTTTGGGAAAGTTTGCAGGAGCAAGTACCTAGTGGTAGTTCACCCAAAGAAGAAGAAACGAGAAATCCCTTTTTGTTTTTCCAAACGATTCGAATCAAGAAAGATTACATTTTTCAATAGAGCCCAGCGATTTTTTTTTTTTTTTATAAGTAAAAAATAAAATAGCCTAACGAAAATTTTCAATGCAAAAATACTCGATTTTTAGATAATTTCTACTGGAAAACTGACAGGGATTCGAAGTTGATATTTTACCTAGTCGGATAAGGGCTGCAGGGGTGAAATCTCCTTCAATGTTTAACCTTTCGGTTTTAATCACCTGTATCCTTGTGTATTGTGTTAATTCATCACTTTCTTATGTGTCTGATGCTTATTGGAGGGCTGTTTTACTCCTATAAACAGCAGGGCTGTCTAGAAGCATTTCTCAAAAGGTTTTGATGCACGGTAGCCTTTTGAATTATAAGGAACTCGATGACTTTTTGATAAATGACAAACGTCACAATGAAGAGAAGTACAATCCAAATTTTTAAACAGACTAGGCAACAAATATTTTAAATAAGAAAAACTAGGATGCCCTAATCTAAGATTCCAAAGCATTATTTGTTCCCGCACAGGGATTGAACTAGTACTACCACTCAAGCCCTAAGCTTGTTTATTGCTGAATAGGGTATCATCAAAATAATAAAGGCCATCGATCATCCTAGTACTGCCAATCATTGCCGCCAAAAACTGGTCATTTGGAAATCCCAGTTAATCCTTCTACTACACGTCTAGTTGATCAATCTACTAATACCATCTAGAAGTGGAGAAGAATTCGAATAGTATTTCTCATTTTTTAAAATTAGGTACAAGCCATATGTCTTATAGACTACGAGGATAACAATTGCTAACAAATCTCCTAGAATATCTCCTAAGAGTATCTCCTAAGAATATTTACATAATTACAGAAATTTCTCCTATAATCCAGGGAGAGTTGACTGGATAAATTTGGAAACTTTCCAACAATTCTGCTTTTTTTCTTTTTGGTTTTTCATTTTGTGTTGTTTTCAGCTTTTTCATTGCTTTATGTTTTAAGGTGTCTCTGTATGTTCGTGGGGATGCTTAATGTGGTGATTCTGAATGTCATCAAAGTATGGAAATGTGTACATGGTTGTGTTGTGTGCTGCCGTTTGCTTGACTTGGGGATGTTTCATATAGGGAAAAAGGATTATGGATGTTTCGGATTTCAAAGAAGAGAGAACATCTGTAAAGTAAATCCGACGTCTTACATCGATGGGTGTTGGGGTTATTGGTTGCCGACGGACTTTAATTTGTCACACTGACTATATACCTTTGGAATAACTTCAAGTTCAATCAGCTGCCACCAAGATCATAGCCCACGAAAAAAAAAAAAAAGATATGGAACCTGGAGCAGAGCCTAAAGTGGAAGTTGAAGGGTGTAAAATCCAGATTCTAGCCTCAGATTGTGTTGTGCTGTTGTGCCTTTTGGAATAACTTAGTTCAATTTGCTCCCACCAAAATCACAGCACACCAAAAACAACCTATGAAATCTGGAGTGTTAAATCTGGTACAATGTCATGATGTCAGCTTGGCTACCAAGTACTCAATCTGCGATGCAGAGGTTCTTCACTGAGGTGTGGTGGCTTTAAATTGAGTGGTTGAAGAGAGTTAAATGGGAATGAACCCAATCCTGCATCAAAACAGATCTAACTTAGTTTTGCGGATCGATCATGCGTGGCACACATTTTCTATTAAGGAATGAGAGGCTGACTGGTGGTGTAAAGCCTGCATCTGGTCTGAAGGTTATTCTATTTTCAATTTAATTTTACTAGTTCATACTTCATATATATTAGTTTAGCTAGCTAAAGTTTTATAATTTAGAAATAATTGAATATACTTATCAAAAAAATAATTGAATAACTCATTATCAAAATGAACTTATGAAAATGTTAAAAGTGTCAGTAATATAATTTATTTCCTTCACAAATAATAAATTAGTCAAACAGCTTGTGATCAAGTTGGAGCTCATTTGAAAAACTTAATGAAAAACCAAAATTTGAACATAAAATTATAGCTGATATAAGTATCCATGCAAAGAACGCCACCCATGATGGAGCTTTGTTCTACCAAATGCAGTTCCACGGAAGTGCCCACAGGTTGCAATGTGTGATAAAAAGCTATGATTCCAAACTTCCTTACCAATCACATTCATATGTACTGTCTGGCCCATCGGTTACAAATGCTGAGTGATAAAAAATCTCAAACTGCTAATAGTTGCATCTGAGCTCATTTTCTCACCCCATGATTCTAAAGCAGAACTGATTGACATTCTTTTTGCAAATTATATGCATGCACACTCACACACATGTATGTGGACCTTTGGAACCTGAGATTTGGATTTTTCCTTACCAATATATGTGGATCAACTGTAAACCATCAAAAGAAAAAAATATTGATCAACTGGTGTTATCGTATTGTTGCTGGATAATTTTGCCTGAGGTATAGATGCTGTGTTGTCTGTTTTGTGTTTTTGGTTATTTAAAGGGCCTTTATCTCCGCTCAAGATCCACAGTCAATCCTGATAAAATTTATCGAATGGCCATGAGGAGGCTTAATACATCTGCTGGGATCCTAGAGGTAATGGGTGCGCCTCTTACTGGAACAGATTTGAGAGCCTATGTGATGTCAGGAGGTGGGCTTACACTAAAGAACTTGAGGCCACATTTTAGGAGCAAGCGGTGTTTTCTCATCTTTCCCGTACAAGGTTCGGAGAGAAAAGGTCTCGTCAGCGTTGAAGTGAAGAATAAAAAAGGCCAGGTTTACTTCTGCTGACCCTCCATTTATTTCTCAATCATGAGGTAATAGAACTTTTTGTAGTTGTATAACTCACATAAGCTAGTGTTTATTGTTCTGCCTCGACAACTTCTTGTAACATCAAATGGGGTTGTTCTCAAAGTTTGGTAATATTTATGCCATTCTTCCAGGTACATATTGTTTGGACACGTAACTTAAAGAACACTTTTCATGTTATGTTACAATATATTCCTCTGTTACTTATAAAAAAAAAGTTAGTTCCACTGGCTCTTCTAGGCAAACCTTGCCCACGCAAATTCCTATTTTTGGTCAATTGGCAGTCCATAAACCTAGGGACTACATCATGGGAGATAGTCTTCTCCCTAGTGATAATCCCAAGCATTTAATATAAAGGCAAGGTTGAACCAATCGGCAACTTCAATTGCCCCTTTTAATTCTATTTTTGGTTCCTCTCAAGTGGAAATGTCTTCTCTAAACCGATAACTTGCATGGTATTTCTACGTAGTTTATTTGTTGATGGATATTTGACAACTCACCCAATTAATAACCAGGCAAAGGCATGCATGAAACTGGGAGAGGGATGAGATCTGACTAGATTCCACTTTACTATATATAGTAATTAGAACTTTATCTAATTTTCTCCAGTACACTCTAAAATATAAGCATCTAGAAGCCATTTTTATATGTCACTAGTATCTTTAATCTTCTTTTGATAAGGAGCCAGGAACTTGAAAAGGCCAATTTTATTTTTTATTTTAAGGAGGAAGAAAAGGGCAAGCTGCATGTAGGGAAGCACATTGATTGTCTCCTTATACTGAAGGAAGTATTCGGTGCCATCTTTTTTGCAGTATGATTTGAAGCTTTTGGCTGTCGACATTCCCATGGCATCAGGACCTGACCAACGATTATTTCTGATTGGCGATGAAGAAGAGTATAAGGTTGGTGGTGGACTAGTATCTGAGCTACGAGATCCTGTTGTGAAAGCGATGGCAGCAAGCAAAGAGTTTGATGATCTTGACCAAATTGAAGAAGAGGAAGATGCTGAAAGAGAACGCCAGGAGGGAGAAAGGAGACACCTAGAAGAAATTGAGAAGCTTGAAAAAGGTGGCTCACACTAATTGCTTCTTAAGATTTTTGAGCTTTTGAAAGAATTATTGAGGTTTAGACTAGCTCAGGCAAATGATATCAGGTGCCTCGCATCTGTATCAGAGTTGCATTATACTCATATCTTGTGCTTCTATTGTCATCTTTGGCTTTGGGAATGTCATAAATTTTTGTGTTAAAATCGAGATGGACCGACTAAGATAAAGCAGTTGAGGCAACATGCCTGACAACTGACATTGAAATTAACTTTTGGCAATTCCTGATCATCTTTCCTTGAAGGAATTAAATCAAAATTTACCTTTCAGGAACTGAAATGGTAGTCGATATCGTGTTGAGATTCTTTCTTGATAATGGCAGTAACGTATTGCGGGTTGATTTTACCCAATTCGTAACTTATACACGCCAAATTCAGATAAATTAGGTCCTCTCTATTTCCGATGGACCAAGGATTGATTGCACATGCCACAACTCATCATCTTCTTAATTCCCGATATGATATTAATCGCGGGCAAAGTCAACCAATTTCACACACTTGTTTCATTTAACTTTTGACTTGTACCCCCACACTTTGTTGATGGGGATGCCCGGGAAACAACCTTTCGCACTGACAACTATTTATGCGCGGACGTGGAAAGCTGAACAATAAAAAAATATGCTTTATTTTCTTTTTGTTTAGGGTTTGTTTGAAACTTTGATTACATTCACTTCAGCTAAGTTCGGTTTAGATTTAAATATCTTTTAATATTTAAATATTTAACTCTCAAATTATTAAATTCATCTAAATTTAAAAACTTCTTCACACGTGATATTCACAATTTTTTTCAACTCAACATCTTTTTACACGTGAGAGTAACAATATTTTTTAACTTTTTATAAATACATTTTAATTCATTTTGATACCTAAATACATTTAAATTCATTTGAGATAGATTTTACAAAACTCATTCTACCTTATTATTATTCATAGAGAACTTAACTCATTATTAAATTGTGTTTAGATGTTAAATTGAGTTAAGTTGAATTGAAATGAGATGATAAAATATTATTAAAATATTATTTTTTAATATTATTTTTATTTTAAAATTTAAAAAAATTATAGTGATAAATTGAAATGAATTGACATCCAAACGTATCTGATCAAACTCGAATATCCTTTTTCAAATTTGACTAGTGACCCGTTTGCTGCTCTAGCTGGACCTCACCTATCCAGGTAACCCATACCCCGGAGAGAGAGTGTATGTCCCCGTAGGATGACACGTAATTCCGTTTTGAATGGCACCGGCGCCTCGCTTCCCCGATCCTGTTGGTCAAAGTCAGACAACACACAGTGCAAAAGACCTTAGCTCTTGTTCTTCGTCTTGTTTCTCTCTTTAGTTTTGAAAGGTCAGCTTTGACTGTAAAAGCTTTCTACACACGAAACATAAGTGTGGAAGAAGAAGAATGAACTGACAGAGGAGTTGATGGAAAGGAAGTCGGGAACTTTGCGGCAGAGAATAGAGTTCTTTCCAATTCTCTGAATTTCCTCACAGGTTCCTTTTAATTTCCATTTCCCCACCTCTAATCTGCGTTCTACACCTCACCTCCCTTGGACCCTTACACACACACACAATTATATATTGTGGGAACTCTCTCTCTCTCTCTGTCTCTGGATCTAATATATCCATCTTCCAATCTCAAAGGTATGTTTTTTTGTCCACTATAAGCGCCTGCGACTATAATTGGACCCGATCTCCGCTGCTTTTCTTTGTTACCTATCCTCTCCAATCTTGTACTCTCTTTCATGCCCTGAAATAGGGGATTGATTGATCGGAAAGCTCGGGCAGGAGTAGGACATTCCATAAAAATCTTTCTGATCCGCTAGAAGAGCAAGTATTCCGATTGGAGGAAATTGCCACCCCTCCTGTTTCACCTATCCTTTCATTCCCCAGGGATTCCATACAGCTAGACAAGCATTCCTCTTCTAACCTTTTTCTTGCCCAATTTTTGTTTCTTTAATATGCAGAGTTGATTATGCAGTTAGCTAGTTTTTCCAATAATCTCTTCGTGTTTATTGTACCACGTTAATTGCCGATGCTCCGTAGCTTCTTATAGCCTTGAGCAGGCATTTTCCAACTCGCTGATTCATAATTCCCGTTTCAGCAGCAATAGCATTCTATTTTATTTTTATTCAACCTCGTTGAATCCCTTCACGAGTTCACCCACAAATTGCGACTATGAATTCTGTCTTTTATACATCTATCTCATGCCTGTCTATCTTTGTTTCTATCTGAATGCAGACGGTGACGGCCTCCTTGTTTTCAACAAAACCTTTATGGATGAATCTGGGTTTTGATCATTAATGTTCTGTCGAAGTGGGTTTTAGAAGCCCAATCCCTAGTTGATCACGACCACATATGTCAATCAAGATGACCAGTGGGTTGACTACTAAGCTCCGGCTAGTTAGATGCCCTAAATGTCGGCTGCTTCTTCCCGAGTTACCGGACCATCCTGTGTACAAGTGTGGTGGATGTGGCACAATTCTCCAAGGTAATAATCCAAAAGAAATCAGAGCAAGTTAGATAAACTCCGTGAATACGAATTAATTTATGGTTGACATGCGTGGTGTAGACATCAGGTCTTGAAGTATTCAATTTCAGGAAATTTCCAAAACTCAATGGTGTGGGCTTAAGATGATTATAGCCCCCACCATTTCAACGTCATGTACCATTTCTTGATTATTTTCTCAAATCAAAATAAACTGACAGACAGTTGTTGCTCTCCTTGAGTTAGCGTATCTACCAATGTAAAAGAATAAAATGGTGGGTTGTTCCCCATTGTTTGGACCTCTTACTATGACTGTTTCCTTGCGATGGACTGCGGCCTTACTATCTGTAGGTTTTATGCCATGGCTTACTCATTTTTCTGCATTGTACAGAATATTGCTTAGCTGTATTGTCACTAAGTTTAATATTGGTTTTTTTCAATCCCTTTCTGGCATGCAGCAAAGAATCAAACAAACGATGTGAAGAGCACAAAATCTGGCTTAAATGAAATGGATAATCCTCAGACAAATGCATTGGATCTTGTTACTGAAGATAAAGACTCTGGCAGCTCTATGCATACAGATACTGTTCCTTCCACTGGAGAATGTTCTTTGGACCAAAACAATGTGGGAGATCCAAGACAATCAGGGTATTGCTGCAGTGAGCATCTTGAAGGTATAAATTTGTTGAATGAAGGTCAGAACAAGGAGCGGGATCGATGCCAGTCAAGGGATTGCAATGGTGAGCTGCTTGGAGGTATAATACACTTATCAAACAATGACCAAAGCAATGAAGATGATGCAATTGAATCTTGTGACAGCAATATCAAAGAACCTGAGGATTCCATTGAAGAGTGTTTGGCAACTGACCTTGCACCTCCTGAGAATGAAGAGTCATTACCAATAGTAGGATCAAATTTAGAGGTAAAGGCAAATGATGATGGCTTACTGTTGGCAGGAGCAAACTCAGAAGTGGATATTAATGAAGGTGATTCTAATATCAAAATTTCAAATACTGACAATAACGTGGCTGCAATGGGAAGTACTTCAATTGTTACTCACCATATGGCAGCTAGGGAAAGCATTTCATCAGATACTCCTACATCTTCTCCTAACGAACAGCTTGAGCAACCTCAGAAAAATGTTCATGTGTTTGACCGTGTAAGGTCCACAGATACGATAGAAACCACAGAGTTTGCCAACCCCAGCTCTGAGCTCAGTGGTAGACTTATAGATATCTCTAAATCGCCAACCATAAGTTATTACGCATATGAGGGAAGTGTCTCCTCTTATGATGGTACAGATGATCAATTCCCTGAACGACCTAGACATTTATCTAGAAGTACTTGTAAGGTTGAGAACTTTGTTCCTTCTGAAGAAAGGAACAGAAAGGACAACTTTCTGGTGGACAGCTTGATGAATTGCCATCCTTATCTTAAAGAAGATGGAATTCTTTCATCCACTAAGAAGCATTCAGCCAATAGATGTGGCAAGTGGGATCAAGATGAATTGCTGGAACCCAAATTGCATGGCCGCCCAGTCAGAAACTGGAGGAGACGTGACAGAGAAAATTATCCATCCAGGGTACCTTTCTATGGAAGGGGTTCCCTTGCTGGCTATGAGATTGGTGGCCCCTCAAATCAAGTGCATAATCAGTTTCATCGCAATAGTAGCTTTCAATCATCAGACAAGTCTGATTACCTTGAACAGGACAAGTTGAAATTATTGAGAATCGTTTCTGAATTGCAGGATGAACTTAACAGAAGATGCTATCTAAATGGAAAAGCTGATGGAAGGGTTAACACTTGGAAGGAAAATCATATGTCAACTTACAATGATCATGAGGCACCCGAGGGGGATCTCTATAATGAGTTAAATTATCCTAGGTTTCCCAGAAGAGGCAAGTCTGGAAGCAACTGGCTTGAGCAGCGCAATTTCTCATGTGTACGTTTCTCAGGAGAGGCAACAAGCAGTAGACATGGAGTTCATCACTCTTGTCTTCATTGCCATCCCCAAGACTGGCAATGCTCAGTACAGTTGCCGCCTCAATCCATTTTTGGCAATAATCAAGAGTTATGTGGGCTCCATCCTGGTCACAAATTTTGCAATCCTTCCTACCGCTCTTGTCCTTCAAGTCCCCACCAGTATGCAGACTCTGAGTTTCCCATGTGCAGTCGTGATGCAAAGTCTGAAGAACAGAGGCATAGAGACCGTGAGGTGAAGAAACATCATTCGGCTAAACAACATTTCCGACCCATTGCAGGTGGAGCCCCTATCATATCTTGCTATAATTGCTTGAGCCCTCTGCAGATACCCGCAGATTTTCTTCTCTTTAGAAAGAGATTTCATTGGCTAAGGTGTGGTGCTTGTTCAGAGCAGCTCAAATTTTCACTTCAAAACAGAACTCATTTAGTACCACATGCACTAAATGCTTTTTGTGTCCCTCCACCAAGTGAGGTTGGCGACTATAGTGATGATAGTAATAGGAGATTGGTTTCAGCATCTCACGCCAATGCTTCTCCGTATGCTGATCCGGTGTCATGCTCAGATGATTATGGACTCTCATACTGTAAAAGCTGCTCCACTGAAGGAGATCATGTTCCCTTCACGTCCTCTCATGCCCTCCCAGGAATTTCAGATCAAAGAAACATGTTATCTGATCCTTCCAAACCTGTGCATGAAAGGAAGGAGTCTATTGGGAAACGGTCACAAAACAAGCATAAGAATTCAGTGGAAACGTTTGAATCAGCTGGGCTTTCCTCCAATATGTCCAAAGCAGAGAAATTATCCTCTGAAATCGAGCCAAGATCAAGCTCACCACTTCATCGTCTCATGGGTTATTCCTCACCCAGCGAGGTCATAACTGGCTCAAGGCCGTCTGGTATGGAGTAAGCCTATAGTCTCCTAGAAGGGCGATATGCTGTTCATAGAAGGGAGTGATTCTCCAATTGGTCTGTACTGGATGGCAATAATGGCGTTCAAGGAGTATTATCTAAGGAGAATGTGTGGTAGCAGTGGGGAATTCGCCAGAAGCAATATGCTGTATCCATTGCCTGGAGGCTGAAGCATTGAGCGTTCTGAGAAACGAACAACATTAGTTTATTTCTATACTACGTGTTTGGTTCTGGTTAAAACAAGATTCACGTCTTCGCTCTGGATTATATTGTAGAAGTAGACACGAAAGGCTTTGATTGTTGTATATGTAGATATTCACCCAGATTTCTATCTAAATTTGTATATTTTGGGGTAGGCTAAGATTGATCGTGTGTAATGAATTTTCAAACTTATTATTATATGTATTTGATATTAGAGATAATTGAATCGAGATAATAATCATGTGTGATGAATAGCCATGAGGAATATTTACTTGAAAATTGAATTAAGGACTGAAGTGTTGACTTGAAGCTCGATCATAAAATCTTCATCTCTGTTTTGAAATCATGTTAACTTACCCATTGTCTAAGTTGATGGAAATTACAAATTTTTATTCTAACAACTCGGAAGATTGGAATCTCAATTACAGCTTGTGTTTTCCTATTAATGGGACTGATGTTTTGAATTGTGATCATTGAAACTAATAAAGATTAGTCTTAGCTTTGGTGGTGAATTTAGTTGCCTCTCACAGCCGAACCAAGATACGGAAAAGCATCGTTTAAAAAAGAGTAATGATATACACCTGATTCTTATTTCACTATGTAAGATGTGATACATTTATCATTATTGAATGATTTTTTATTGAATAGTAGTGTGACATATAAAATTTTTCTATAAAAAAAAAAAAAAAAAAAAAAAAAAAAAAAACACTGAGATACTTGCAGGAAATGCCAAGAAGGTCGGTGCTATATGATTTAAACGGATTAACAGTGATGACACAATGTTGGAGACTAAAGACGTGACTCGCTTGTTTCACAAAATTAAGACTCCCTCCAACGGAGTGGCGATGAGACTCCCTCTAACGGAGTGGCGATGACACAATCGGGTTTGAATCGGAGAATAACCAATTTAAAGAATCAGATGATGTAACAAATTGGATCGGACGTTCATGAAAATTTTAAATTGTTATTTCAGTGTTAATAAAATATATTAAAATCATTATAAAGCAATTCAAGCATTTAGTATTATCTTTAACATTTTTCCAAACATCACTAAAGCACAAGATACTTTTCAATTTTAAATCTTTAATATTTTTTTCTAATCATTACAATTTTTTTAAACTGTCAAATATAAAAAACAATATAATTTTTTCAAATTTCAAAAAAATTAACATTAAAAAATAATATTCAAACAATTTTTTTAACTTTATAATATATTTTTCTTTCCTTTTACAAAATCTAATAAAACATTTTAATTCAAATTATTTTATTATTATTTAAAGATATACTAAAATATTCTAAATATCCAAACGGACTCTAAAATATGAATTTATTGACTAGTTGCAATAAGAATAAGATATAAATCTAAATTGTTTCAATAAGTATATTATTTATGTATTTAACCTCAGCCACATTTTCTTGCCTCAAATATTCTCGTATACGAAGAAGATAAAATACCACCATTAAGTTACAAGTACGTCACAATATTAGTATTATGTACATCACCACAAATTTAATATAAAATACTCATTCATTTCCTGATTTTTTCTGTTCAACTAAATAAAGTAAAAAAAACACTATGTTTTATCTTTCATTTTTTCTACCACTCTCATTAAATATAATGACAAAAAAGTTAATATATGTGTAGTTTTATTATATTTTCATATAAAAAAAAAACTTGTTTATCAAATACAATTTAAAAAATAAAGAAAACTTTGAATTAATTGGAATCAATTAAAATCGGTCCGAATCACACTGAATCAATTATGTGATCGATTTAAAAAATATATTAAAATTGGCTTGATTTCTGCCTGATTCTAATTGAATCGGCCTGAATTGACACCTTTTTTTAAGGCTTGTTCTATATAAATTGCTCAGGTTGCTGTGACGGTGGCTTTGGGAGCAGTGAATGAGGTTTGAAGAATTGGAAAGATAAGTGGTAGGTAGCTGTGTGGGTTTGGTTATGAGAAAAGTTTGAATAGAAATTAGAATAAGAGTATGAAAATTGTTGTTGAATAAAAGTTGCGTTGAGAGCGTTTTGGTGACACGAGACAAGAAACAAAGAAACTAGGTGATTGAGGGAATGATGAGTTTTTTGTTTTTGCTTGGTACTTTGATATGATGAAGAAATTTATAGAAGATGTAAATTGAGAGAGAGAAATAAAATATTGTGGTTAAGCTATGATCGTCTACATCTATTCATGCTTTTGTGCATAACATTTGATAACTTTTTTGCCTTTTTCTTACCTAATTTCCCAACTTTATTTTTTAATTTTTATTTTAAATTTTGATTTTTTTAGAAGAAAAGTTAGTTGTGTATATTTTTTTGTTAATTAAATTCAGAACATTCAAATACAAAATGAAAAGAAATTAAAATCTAAAAATTTATGCTAAAACCCCTAAAACATTAAAAAAAATCTTTTTACTTACAAGTCGATATAGAAGACACACCATCTACACTATTTATATGTTAAGATTTAATTTACAAATTCAAAACTTTAATATTCTTTTACAAATCAAATCATGTCATGTCAATGATCTAGAAAGTGTATTCTCCACTCCATATCGCAAATAAAATTTTTCTTAAAGAAGATTGGCCAATTCCTTGTTGCACATGGTTGTTATGATTGTCAGTTGGGGTGGTAGTGAGAGTCGAATGGTGATCTAATATAGAATGAAGATCCAAAGGTCAGGTGTAGAAGAAGTATGGCGATCAATATAAAATAAAGATTCAAAGGTCAGGTGCAGAAGAAGAAGAGGTTATTATTTCAGGTGGAGAAATCTAAAGTTATGCAGCCATCTCCATATAGCATGAGTCAGAAAATGTGGAAGAATGCAATGGCATGAGATAGTTTGTTAAAGCCAAGGCTAGGACACAATTCACGCGATTATCAAATGCAAAATGTACGGGCATCACTTCCGCAACAAAAAAAGATTATATAGATTAGTGAGCTTGGCTGCCCTTCTCTTAATTACGGAGAGTAAGCGTCTACTTGTCTAGCTTATGAAAAGTATGAATTATCTTGTCTACGGTAAAGATCGAGATTTCGCGCACCACCATTACCACAACCGCTAACCCCCTCCACCTCAATAGCTCATAGCTCAATAGTAGGGCACACCTCTAATAATTGCGTCGTTGTACCTAGGCTATGAGGACTTGAGCCACATGGATAGTTCAATGTGCTCATTAGTGGCCATCCATGAGATATGGCTTATCCAAAGCACATTATCGTATTGTACTTCTCTTGTTTGGACCAAGGTTTGAAGAAAAGGAGAGAACGATGATTTTTTATATAACGAGAGGACCTACCTTGAGACATTTGTCCCAGTTGCCAAGACCAACTCCTTACGGGTCCTCCCTCCTCTCGATCGCTGCCATTTTCGATTGGCCTCTCCATCAGTTAAATGTAAAGAATATTTTCTTCATGGAGACTTAAATGAAAGAGGTCTGCATGCACTTGCCGCCTGGATTTTCTCCTAGGGGGAGGGAGCGAAATTCCTTGTCAGCCAAATTAATGTTCATACAGAAGAGATATCAAAAGTCCCATCACCACAAATCATTAAGAATACTCCGCTTAAAATATAAAACGAGTACATATCTTCCCTGCTTTCTTAGTATTTCTATGTGATCTGGGTCATACCACCTCGGGAGAACTTATAGGCATATTTACAAAAAGTGAAGACAAAAAAAAAATAATTTTGGCAAGTATTTACACACTTATAGAACTAGATACAAGGCCAAAATGGAGAAGACAGGAATAAAGCCTTTGACCTAGGACGACCGATATCTATGCAAGCGAGATTCAGTTGACACCGTCCTCATATTTGCTTCTTCGATTGGAAACAATGGAGATCCTCTGGTCCTGAAGCATATTCAAGTTGGGAGCCAACAAACGGGTGTACCGGTCAAAATACAAAAGCTGCTTCATGAGAAGTGCAAATTCACGAGGAAATCTCAATCCATATGATTCACTAACCCCAACCTGTGGAACATATAGAAAAATATGAAGTGGTTTAAAACTCAAGATTATCATTTGACATACCCAAGGTAGATTTACCTAGCAAATCCAAAAACTTTATTTTCAGTCTCACATTACGCTATTTTAATAAAGCAGTACAATTTCATCAGCCCATCCCAGCCCAAAGGCTGGGAGCCCCAAGACCTGCACTCCAATCGTGAACTAATTAATGCTCCTGGCGAGACCATTAATTAATGCCACTTTAGGGAGAGGTAGGAAGTGTCAGTAGTTATAGGTAGCTGTATCAGGAGACATACGTATCCAACTCTTTTATGCATGGCTTGATAACTTTGGGATTGTTCAAGAAACTTCCATGTTGCACACGATTTATAGTCCTAAATGTAAGTTTAATTTAAACACACAATTTATTCGTCTTAATTCCATGAACCTCCCCTCCCCTTCCCGCTGCTTCTTCTTCCCCTCCAAATCAAATCATGATAATTCTCAATCAATACTTCAACTATAAGCCAAAGTTGAGTTTTCAAGTATAACTCTACAATCTAGCAGCACTACAGCATCAGACATACATGCAGCTTCAGGTAGCTGACGTACTAATGATGTTCTAAAGTAAATATTTATAGGCTGCCACCACTTCATTTGACGTGGCCAGGCATCCAATAATTTTCTATATCTATATTACTCATCTGTGAGGGCTGACATTGCAATGCACCTACTAAAACCGGTACAATTGCTGAATAAAAAGCCTCACAAGCAGCCATTTATATTTACTTTCTATAATATAAGAGCTCTTACCACGTCAAGAAAGAGTGCATTCATTTGCCTCTCATCAACAACTAGATTAGCAGAGACAGCAGTAGCCTTTGTGGTTGTCCCCCTAGCTGTTGCTACAACTATTTCTGTATCCAAATCCTGCATTAATAACAAAAACAAAATCTGGACGTAAATGTGTTGATCAAGTAGGCTTTAGCTAAAAAAGTACTGATCATAGCCTTTTTTTTTCAAAAGCATCAGGTATTTGGGAACAAATTCCTAACTAATACCGAAGGGCCTTGGTAAAGAGTTTTTTGTAAGTGCACCTTGGGTAATTAAAGGGAAAATCATCCCCGTCCAATGGCTCCAAGAGTGTGAATGCGGAGTTTTGAACCCTAGACATCCGGTTTATACAGCTTGCCCCAAGACAACACATCACCCCTTGGGGTTCATGATCATTGCATTCAGTTGTACATTATTAGTCATCCCACCGTGGAAGCATATATACTCGGCCAAGAAAAACTTTTTTGGAGTTCATATATTTCAACGGATAGCAATGACCACAACCAAAACAATAATAATATTTTAGTAAGCAATAAAGCTGAATAAGAAAAGGGAACAAGTGATTGGGGATAAACACAGTGAATGGGCACGTTACGCATGCCATCATACTTTTCATGCACCCCAGAAACTCTTTTAACCAGGGCCTGTGATTTCTTTAGAATAGTGTGGCAAGTGGGACGCAGTGGTAAATCGAAGCAGATTTGGTTAGAATCTACAGTTTTTACAGTCCCGGTGGAAGGGAAATCCATATATATCATTGAGGAGAGCTGGAAACTTACGAAGGAGATGTTTCTAGGGCTATACACAGTGAAATGGGTTATCAAAGTGTTGGAGGAATGTGTGTCAGGAGATAAAAAGGAATTTTATGCATCTATAAGGGACGGTAATAGAAGCTATATAGCTCAGAGATGTTCGAACATACACGGGTGTTTCATGGCACTAGTGGAGTATGGAGGTGGTGGCAAAAGAAGTTACATATTCATACCGGAAGAAATGGAAGGTAGGGGTGGAAGAAACTAGAGGGCATTTTGCAAGAAGTTAGAGATAGTGTGGAGGTTGGAGGTAACATGGGGCACAGCAGAGGGACATTGGGCTCTGATCGAATGGAGGAAAGCTATGGAGGTAGGAACTTGGCTCTGGCGCCAACGGTGGAGGCTTATCACCATAATAATCGTTCCTACAAGGAGGTGCTAAAGCAGCCGACGATTTTGGCCCCAGCTCAGAACAGGGGAGGAGGAGGTCTTACAGAGTTGCCGGCCAACGGAGTGTCAAGCACGATGAAGGCACAACGTACTGTAGGCCCATCTGCTGCTCAGTTGAATGGAGGTGGTGGTGTCAAGTACGATGGAAAGTTGGTAGAGGGGGATGTCTGTTGTACATTGTAGGAGATGCAAACGCAGTTGGAGTATTTGCAGGAGAAAATGAATAGTATAATTCAAAGTGTAGAAAAGGGAAAGGGAATGCGCTTGGGCCTGGGCTCAGGCTCAAGCTCGGGCTCAGGCAAGGAATTCTTGGACAGTGGCCTAGAGGAAATGGGCACAACATTACTAAGGGCCCAATGTCACAACTTAGAACTACAACCCTCGGGCTTTGATAGGGCAAAGAACATTGCAGGTGGGCCAAGTTAATGGGCCAAGACAAAGGAAAAAATAAGATGACGAAGGGTGGGCCCGAGGCAAATGTGGAAGTGCAAGGCCTGTCCTGATTTATGGGGCAGGCCAGAGGAATTGCAAGGTTGTCTGCCGCCAAGAACCAGCAACCCACCCTAGAAAGAGACTCAATGCCGGGAATCAGCTACCCACGCTGGAAAAACCTCCATGTCGATGACTCAAATGGAAAAAAATGTAAAGGGTAAGTGTCGGCAGAGTTGGTAACAGCCACAGAAGCGGCCGACGGTGTTTCTTTGACCCATAATGGACAGAAGGGAACAGTGCAAGGAAGGCCTGTTGAAGGAATTTCAGGAGGTGTCACCTCTGACGAAGGAGTTGCAGCATATCAGGAGTGATAAGGAAGGCAATATTGATGTAACAATCGGTGTAGTGATGACAGCACCTTTGGAGGACCTGCAGAAGGTCGGGAACCTTATAGAATATAGGGATGAGCTTGAGGGTGAACTACAGATGATTATAGTTACGAATGAGGAGCAAGACTGGGAGGGTAGGTCTCTATTTTATGAAGGTGATACGGGGGACTTGATGGAATTGTAGTGGGCACCAAGGGAGGGTGATGAGACGGTAGATGAACCCACTCCCATAAAGTTTGTACCACCACATTAGCCCAGATCAGTTTCCTCAGACTGGGTACTATACATGGTGAAGGAAATTAAAAAATGTGTGGAGATCGAGTGTGAAGGCTTTGAGGAACAATTTATGGCAATGCTCACAACCATTGAAGAAGGACATGCTCAGTCAAAGAAGTCGGATTCCAAGAAACAGAGGGAGCTAAATAGGCTAACATGGTCTATAAATTATGAAGGCAGCTCAAGCAAGGGACAATCCAAAGGAAGGGGGCTGAAAATTTATTTATGAAGCCAAAGATTATATCTTGGAATGTCCGAGGGTTTAATGAGGAAAATAAGCGACTTCGTATAAAAAAAAATCTGCTTCGGGAGTGGAGGGCGGATATCATTTGCTTGAAGGAAACTAAGATAGAAATTATTTCAAGAAGCATTGTTCGTAACTTGTGGAACTATTCATATGTTGATTGGGTGTATCTTTCATCTCTTGGGGCCTCAAGTGGTATCAATTATGTGGGATCGACGGGTAGTGAATCAAATTGAAGATTACATTGGAGAGTATACAGTGGCATGTTCATTTAAAAATGTGGAAGATTATTTTACGTGGGCCTTTGCCAGAGTTTATGGGCTGAATCTAGACAGCCAAAGAAGACTTCTATGGGAGGAGATTGCTCGGTTACAAAGTTGGTGGGACATGCCTTGGTGCATAGGGGGTGATTTCAATGTTATTAGGTTCCCGAGTAAAAGATCGGAGGAGAGTAGGCTTCGGTCTACAATGACGGAATTCTCGGATTTTATATTTGAGATGGGTTTGGTGGACATTCCTCTTATAGGTGGAACATACACATGGTCAAATAATCAAACCTAGTCTAGATTGGACAGATTTCTAATCTCTATCAAATTGGGAAACCCATTACCCAGAGTTATGTCAGAAAAGACTAACTTGCCAATGTTTAGGTCATTTCCCTATCTTACTAGATTGTGGAGGTATTCGTGGTGGGTGTAGGTATTTCAAATTCAAGAATATGTGGTTGAAAATTGAGGGCTTTGTAAAAAGGATTAGGTAATGGTGGTCCTCCAATCTAATACATGGCACTTTGTTTTTACAGGGAAGCTGGAAGCTTTAAAAAGAGATCTCAAGATATGGAATGCACAAGTTTTTGGAGATGTAGGTGACCAGAAGATGTCTCTAATGGAGGAATTGCAGGAGATAGAAAGGGCAGAGGAGGGTCAGGCACTATCTATGGAGGAAATCTCTCGGAAGATAGAATTAGTTACAGAACTTGAGAGAGTTACATTATTGGAGGAGATTTCATGGCATCAAAAATCTTGAGCATTGTGGTTAAAAGAAGGAGATAGAAGCACGAAATTTTTCCATAAAGTGGTCAACTCACATAGGACTAACAAAATTGAGATGTTCAATATTTATGGTGTTGTGTCAACGGAGCTTCCAATGATTCAGGAACATGTTGCTGGTTTTTTTGAACAATTACTCACCGAGCAAGTAGTGTGGCGGCCAAAACTAGATGGATTAACATTTGAGACCATTGAGCAGCAAAGTGCTACCTGAATGGAGATGCCTTTTGATGAGACAGAGGTCTATGAAGCGGTGAGAAGGATGGTCAAAGACAAAGCCCTAGTCCAGACGGTTTCTCTATGGGATTCCTCCAATCCTGTTGGAAGGTGGTGAGGGAAGACTTGATGAAGGTTTTCCAAGAATTTTTCTCATTTGGCAAGTTCGAGAAAAGTCTCAATGCCACTTTTATTGTGCTTATTCCAAAGAAGGTTGGGGATCTGAATGTTAAAGATTTTCGACCTATTAGTCTTGTGTATAAGATTATCTCCAAGGTTTTAGCAAATTGCTTGAGGGAGGTTTTGGGGAGGGTTATTTCGAGACCACAAAACTTAAAGGAATACAAATATTGGATCCAGTACTAATCGTCAATCAATGTCTAGATAGCATATTAAAATCAGGAGAACCGGGTGTTCTATGCAAGCTGGATATGAAGTCGTGTGACCATGTTAACTGGGACTTCCTATTATACTAGCTTGGGAGGTGTGGATTTAGGGAGAAGTGGTGCTCATGGATTAGGTACTGCATCTCGACTGTGAGGTTCTTGGTTTTGGTCAATGGCAATCCAGTTGCTTTCTTTAATATTTCACGCAGCCTAAGACAATGTGATCTGTTGTCCCTGCTTCTCTGTCATTGTTATGAAGGCACTAAGTAGGATGATGTCGGCTATGGTGGACAATGGCTTTATGGCTGGATTTTTTATTGGTGACACCAAGGGAAACCTTTAACATTTCTTATTTGTTGTTTGTAGATGACACCTTTGTATTTTGTAAAGCAGACCAAATCGGATTTATTATCTAAGGTCTCTCCTACTTAGCTTTGAAGCAGTGTCAAAATTGAAGGTGAATATATCCAAATCGGAGCTGGTCCCAATTGGAAATGTTCATAACCACCGGCAGTTGGCCAACATTCTTGTATGCAAGGTCTCATTACTTCCCATGAAATACCTTGGCCTTCCTTTGGGGGCCTCTTTCGAGTCTAAATCTATATGGGATGAAGTAATAGAAAAGATTGAAGGTAGATTGGCAGGTTGGAAGCAATTGTATTTGTTAAAAGGTGGTAGGACCACCCTAATCAAGAGCACGCTGTCCAATTTACCAACTCACTTCTTATCTTTGTTCCCAATCCCGGCTAGCGGGCAGATCCGAATAGAGAAAGTCTAGCGTGATTTCCTTTGGAGTGGGTTGGGGGATGAGTTTAAGTTCCACCTGGTCAAATGGGACAAGGTTTGTTCTCCCATTTCTACCGGTAGGTTGGGAATTAGAAACATTCAACTGGGCTCTTCTTGAGAGGGAAGCTTTATATGGAAGTTGGTGATTTGATCTATATGGGTGTATTTGTGGGGTGGGGGGGGGGGGGCTGTTGGAGTGCTAGGAAGCTACAAGGTGTATGGAGTGGGAGTTTGGAAGCACATATAAAGAGGGTGGGGGATTTGCTCGACACACTAGAGTTGTGATGGGTGACGGATTTAGAATAAAATTCTGGCATGATTTCTGGTGTGGAGATCAAGCTCCTAAGGACACATTTCCTGCAGTTTTTGGGATTGGATGTGAACAAGAAGCATCAGTTGCGGATCTCGTGGAGATATCCAATAACTCAACCTAGTGGAATGTGAATTTTATGAGGTCGGCTCATGATTGGGAAGTGGACAGTTTTGCTAATTTCTTAAGAGCCTTGTATGCCATGAGACTGAGCAATTAGGGAATTGATAAGTTGTGGTGGACACTTGCTAGAAAAGGTGTTTTCTCTGTCCACTCCTTTTATAAGACCCTCACCAATTCGCAACATAATAGCTTGCTTTCCATGGAGAAGTATTTGGAGAAACAATGCACCTCCTCAGGCAAACGTTTTTGCTTGGACAGCTTCATCGGGAAAGATCTTGACTATGGATAATCTACGAAAACGTCAAGTGATTGTTGTAGATTGTTGTTGTATGTGCAAAAAGAATGGAGAGACCATGGATCATTTTCTACTGCATTGTGAGGTCACTAGATCGCTATGGGATGATGTCTTTAGAAGATTGGAGTTCGCCTGGGGTATGCCTGCTACGGTGGTTGAGCTCCTGGTAGTTGGAAGAATTTGGATGGGATTCCACAAATCTCAACCGTGTGGAAGATGATTCCTATATGTATTCTTTGGTGCCTATGGAAGGAACAAAATGATCGAAATTTTGAAGATAAAGAGCGAACATTGGAAGAGATTAGAGTGTTCTTTGTTTTTTTTTTTTTTTATAAGATTAGTGTTCTTTGTTAAAACTTTGTTCCTTGGGAGAGTGCTGTAGATTGTAATAAATTTTCATGATTTTCTTGTTTCTACCTCTCCCTCTTAGCTAGGTGTAAACTCTTGTATACCTCCTGTGTTCTTGGGTTATGTCTATTCATATTAATACAAATATCTTTCACTTATAAAAAATAGGGAACAAAATTTTCTTTTTTCTCAAATTTCTGTTTTCTCTCCACCTTAAGCACCATGTACATTATTGAATATAGAACATAAAAATGTTTTGAGAATAACAACTTTACCCAGAACATTTATACGTGTTTCATAAAGCTCTAGAGTCATGGAGTTCTTAATGAAATTGGACCGAAGTTTCAACATATATCAATTGTCTAGATGGATAATTTACAGTTCTTGCCTGTATTGACAAAAATATCTTTTCCAAGTCTCGCGCAAAGGCCTCAGCATCGATATCCTTGTTTGTAGCCCCCATTTCAATCAAGGCAGATGCCATTGACTCATACTCTTCCGTTGCTATCGATGCCAAAAATACTTCCATAGCAGCCCATGTTTTCGGGGATATCCGCCCAACAATTCCTGTAAGATAAATCTATTATGTGTTACATGCAACAATGCTTTGATGTAAAAATCCTGGATGTTATTACCAATCAAATTAGTCCATAAGCACCTGAATGGTCAATTTAATTGGTGGCACCAAGTAGATAACAGGAAAATGGTTGCCACTTTCATTAATGGGGTGTATAAGAAAATTCAGGAGAAGGCTGCAATTTAGTCACCTGAAGTGGGGGCAAAAACTGGACCTTAATCAACCAAAGCCTAGTTGTACATATAAAGTGCTCAAATTTTTAAGGCTTACGAAACATTGCACCTTTTGTGTGCTGGGAAGCAGGAATTCATTCGAATCTCATGGTACATATGAAAAAGTAAGGTCATGCTTATCAATACATTGCTTTGTCTTTATACTCCATTAAATATTAACTAATGGATCTCTTCTATTTTCTAGGAAAAACTAAATTTTAATTTCCAACTTCCATATTACTTTTGCCATTGATGTATGGGAAACCTACATTATTTTTATAGAAAAACTACGAACCAGTTAACAAGTATTTCATGGTGATACCAAATTTATTTCATGGAACTATTGTGGTTGAAGCAACCTTGGCAGAGCGAATTTATGGGAAAAGCTGCAAGTTTCAAGTTGAAAGCATATAGTGCAAGGAAGTTTATAAACCATAAAAATATATGCTAGTAATCAATAGTTAAACGCAATAGCTATAAAAATGTCTGGTGACTTTTTAATCCGGCATAGAATGACAAAACCATAGGAAAGATAATCCTCAAGTGCTTTGTGCTCTAAATTGGTAGTCAGCCAGTTAAAATCACAGAAAAAGGAGGAGAATTGCATAAAATGGCTAATGTAAACTTACTGACCATATATGAATAATAAATCATTAGTAAAGTGAGTAGAAGGAATGAGCATATCATGATGGATGAGGGGAATACTAGCAACGGAAAGGTGAGGAATTAAGCAGAATGTAGGGGTGGCTCCTATTGAGGAAAACAAAAAGGGTGCCACTTAAGATGCTTGACCATTAAATGAGCCAGTGACTAATATAAAGCATTTTAAGAGTTCATGATGAAAGATTATATCTAAATAGATCACAGCTAAAACTAAACCATGAATTCAGATCATCGCAAAAGATAAATGCTTACCAAAATCAAGAAACCCAATACGGCCATCACGTAACAACCACAAATTGCCTGCATGCACATCTGCATGGAAGGATTCACAGGCAAGCAAACTACCAAACCTGCAATAGCGTTTCATCAAGAACATGACGCTTTAACGCCTGGACAGAAATAAGCATCAACCTCACAAGCATAAGCATTACATATAAGACTTTGGTCCTACCATACGTTAAGGGCAGTTATGAGACTAGACTCTGGGTTAGAAACAAGCGAAGTTATAGAGTCTAGGTCAGTAAGAGGAACGCCGTAGAGCCTCTGCATTGTCAGAACTCGTTGGGTGCTGCAGTACTGATACACTTTTGGAGCTGTAGCCTGATGTGTCAGTCCCATAGCTTCCAAATATCTTCTAAAGGACTCAATATTTGCTGCCTCCTTGTAAAAGTCAACTTCTTCAAGCATCGACTCTCTTATGTCTTTGACAATACCAACCTGCTGAAAGGAAGATTATATTATGCTGAAGCTTCATGCTATCATCATTTTATATAACAAATGAAAAAAAAAAGTCATACAGTATTCGTGAATTATAAGAAAAGTTTAGATGGTTCGTTCCAAAAGTATAGGGAAGTAAGTACACCACCACAAAAACCTATTATGACATTATTGCATCACATAAATTTAAATGCCACTAAATTGGAATACCCAAAAATTGATTTTACATCCCCAAATTTGGCTACACCAATGTGGAACTAAAGAAAATGCTAATGGTAGATAATTGTTAGCTGCTTGAAATATCGGGAAGGTGTTTATGCTTGTAATCCAAGGTAAGCATTGAAGTGATTAGTTCCATACCAGTGATGTACGGCTGAATTCAGGATTCAAAAACTCCAATATCAGAGCAACTACGTAAACAAAATTAAGATCTGCCACCAATATGTCCTCTATTCCAGGTTTCAAGACTTTTATTACTACATCCTCATGAGAGCCTCTGAGCCTTGCACCATGAACCTACCAATTAACATAAATTCTTATCTTCATCGCTCAGAAATGCATTTTAGAAAAGAGAGTAGGAAAATAAATAAACCTGTGCTATTGAGGCCGAAGCAATTGGAGTTGAGTCAACATATTCATAGACGCTATCTATGGGTCTCCCCAATTCCTCACGCAAAATCTTTTGGATGTATTCGAAAGGAACTGCAGGAGCTCTATCAAAGCAGTTCTGAAATTCTTTGACATATTCTGGTGGGAACAGAGTGGGTGCAGATGCAATGAACTACCAGTAGCAAGCCAAGTTATTCATTATTAAAACATACCTTGCATTTGAAAATTTACTAAAAGATAAGAAAGAGAATCACAAAAAGACAAATATTTTTACAAAAGAGATGGAATACACCAACAAAGTGGCCATATGAGCTAAGCGGCATTTTTTCATGTCCATATAGCTAAAATACAGCACTTATATTTTAAAAGTACAAAACTAATTTGCATAACTTGAGACGTACCTGACCTAGTTTGATATATGTTGCTCCCATGCGTTCAAACAATCTCCTCAAATAAAGTGGGGAAAGTAGTCCAAGCTGTGATTGAGTTGGTAATCCAACAGATGAATTTGTGGACTACAAAAGATGAAAATGTCATTATTTCTGTCAACATTCTCAGATTTCTTTCGTGGAAAAAATGGAGACCTCAAATCAAATCAAATTATTATTGAGCCTATTAACTACTTCAACATGATTTATGTTAGGATCTTACATGGTGCATGCGCGCGCACACAGAGGAGAACGTAATAATTTGAGAAAAAACAACACTCCGCTCAATCTTCAACTGTATCCGAGGAAGAAATCTTTTTATCATATTAATGACCCAATCTACTTTGCGTGAAAACCACAACATCCTACTTCTAAACGACCAAACCCCAAGAATTATACACTGAACGACTCCTGTATCCTAAAAGAGAATCTTCTCAAGGCTTACAGCTACACTTTCATAATATTCATACATCATTTGTGGTTTTTTCAATTAAAGCGTACCACAAGTGCATTTTCTTCACCCTCGAAGTCAAACCATAATAAGGGGCACAACTTTGCTAGGAACATTTTTTTTAATTCTTCGCTATCAGGATGCAGCTTAGTGGTCAAAAGGGGGGTTTAATTATCCTGAAGGTTGATGGGCTGGTTGAGATGAGTTGTGCATTCAACGATTCAAACAACTTGACTTTGCTCCACGCAAGGAGTTCTCCAGATTAACAGATACATGATTCTGATGGGTAGGATCATGTATCGAGTCTCCTCAGAGGTGGGTTCAAACGTCTTGCCTTAGTGAGGTTCACATAATTAAAAGAAATTGCTAGGAATTTTTATTACCGGATGAACTTCCCATAAATTGAATGGGAAGAACATCTCACAAGGAGCGAGAGATGTACAAGGGATACCTTTGAAACATCAGCAAGCCACTCGCTACCCACACCAAGAAATGCTTGGATACCTTGGGCCAGTCTAAGGGCACCCCGAGGACCAGTGTTAATTGATGTCTGGACAATATCCTCCACCAGTTTAGGCAAGGTCTCTAAAGTATCTGAAAATATAACAACTATGATTTGTAAGCCTCAGTTTTAACTTTAAACATGCAACTTCACAGTTGGATAATGAGAAGTACCAAAAGTGAATAGAAGAAATAATATCTGGCAAGACAGTTTGGATTACCACTGAACTTCGAGAATCTTAGCTGCTTGCATGTTGGGACAAAGCGAGAATTATAAGTTTAGAAGGACCGGATACTTTTTTTTTTTTTTTTGGGCACCGGGTGTCCGAAAACAATGTCCCGACTAATCCCGGGGGTGCATAGGCTCTCGGCAAGAAGTTTTCCACAAGTGCACTTCGGATAATTCAAAGAGAAAATCCCTCAGTCCAATGGCTCCTAAAGATTGTCTGCCAAGGGGATTTGAAGGTCTAAGGAGAGCATACCCTCAAGCCCAAGTCCTTTACCACTTGAGCCAACCCCTAGGGGTTTAGAAGGACCGGATACTTTTAGTTGAGTTGAAATTTTTTAGGAACAACATTGATAAAAAAAATTAAAAAAAAAAAAGGAAAAGAATTTTCAAATTTGCATTCTTCCAAGAAATTTAATAATTTTACATCTAATATTTTTATATGTTGCAATTAAATTAATAAGTTGAATTATGGAAGCGAGATATATAAGAATTATAAAAAAGAGGTAATTACGTGCCAACAATAAACTAAGGTTTATACTTTTCTTAATATCACTACCCAATGTGAGTGTTTTCAAATATATTTCATTCAGATAATTACAAACTTCAAAAGAGAAATAATATTCTGCTATCATTGTGGGTGGGTGAAAAGAAATGTGCTACCATCATTGAAAGGGAGTGGAGGGGAGAAGAGGGATCTGCTCCTAAGTCTATTCACCAAGTAATGGGTTGTATTTCGAAGTGTGCAACTGAATTGAAAAGATGGAATCAAAGCTCTTTTGGTCATGTTCAAAGAGAGCTTGCTAGTGCCAAATTGAGACTTAAGAATATTCAAGAAGCTGATCCAACTTGTCAGTCTATGTCACTTCATAAAGGTGCACGTGATGATGTTCAAAAGTGCCTGGAGAGGGACGAGATCATGTGGAAACAACGCTCCCGAGTCTTGTGGCTTAAAGAAGGGGATAGTAATTCACGATATTTTCATTCCAAAGCTACTACCAGAAGAAGGAAGAACAAAATTTTACAGCTGCAAGATGGTAGGGGTGCTTGGAAGAGTGGAGAGCAGATGAATGAACTAATCGTGGAGTATTTTCAGAGTCTCTTCACAGCTGCAGATCGGGTTGAAGTAGATGATGTTTTATCAGGAGTGGAGTGTAAAGTTACTGGTTTAATGAATGATGACATAACTAGACCTTATGAGGCAGCTGAAGTGGAGGCTGCTATTAAGCAAATGCACCCTTCAAAGGCTCCAAGCCCAGATGGAATGTCCCCAATTTTTTTCCAAAAATATTGGGGGGTGATTGGTAAATCAGTAATTGATGCCATGCTGAATGCTTTGAATTCTGGAAGTTTTCTGAGAGAGGTAAATCATACTTCTATTACTTTGATTCCAAAGAAGCCCGACTCAGTTAAAGTAGCTGATTTCCGTCCTATTAGCCTTTGCAATGTTCTTTATAAGATCATGTCTAAAGTTATTGCGAATAGACTAAAACAAATTCTGCCTTTGGTTATTTCGGAGTCTCAATGTGCTTTTGTTCCAGGTAGGCAGATTACGGATAATGTTTTAGTGGCATATGAACTATTACATTACCTTAGGAACAAGAGAAATGGAAAAAAGGATTTTATGTCTATAAAACTTGATATGAGCAAGGCGTATAATAGGGTGGAGTGGTGTTATTTAGAAAGAATCATGGGGCTCTTGGTTTTACACAAAAGGTGACCGATCTTATCATGAAATGTGTCTCAACTGTTTCTTTTTCCATTCTTGTGAATGGGAGTCCAAAAGGGCATATTATTCCGAGTAGAGGGCTTCGACAGGGCGATCCCTTGTCTCCCTATCTTTTTCTTCTCTGCACTGAAGGTTTGATTAGTTTGTTAAAGAGGAATGAGGGCCCTGGTATGGTCGAGGGGGTTAGAATTCGTAGAGGGGGGCCAAGAGTCAATCATTTGTTATTTGCGGATGATAGTGTGATCTTTTGTAGAGCTGATGTTGGTACTAATAAAAAGATCCAGCTTCTCTTGGATGACTATGAGAATGCATCAGGGCAGTGTATTAACAAAGAGAATACATCAATGGTCTTTAGTAAAAATGTTGATGAGGTCTTGCAAATAGAAATTATGCAGCTTTGGGGTAGAAGTTCTACACAGCAGTATGAAAAATATTTGGGGCTACCACCAATGGTTGGGAGATCAAAACAGCGGACTTTTTCTAGAATTAAACATCGGTTGTGGCAAAAACTTCAAGTTTGGAAAAGGAATATGATTTCTCAAGGCGGTAGAGAAGTTTTGGTAAAAGCTGTAGCTATGTCATTACCAACTTATGCTATGAGTTGCCTTTTATTTCCAAAGTCTTTGTGTCATGAGTTAGAGATGATGATGACTCGGTTTTGGTGGGGTAATCAAGCTCAAGGAAAGAAAATTCATTGGGCTAGTTGGGATAAACTTTGTGTTTCTAAATTTCGTGGTGGTTTGGGCTTTAAGAAACTTAGTGATTTCAACTTGGCTCTACTTGCAAAACAAGGTTGGCGGCTTCTCACACAACAGAATTCTCTCCTCTATCGAGTGTTTAAAGCAAGGTACTTTCCAAATTGTAGTTTGTTTGAGGCCAATATTGATATTAATGCATCTTATGTTTGGAAGGGTATTTTTAGTGCTGTGCCTTTGTTAAAATCTGGTTGTATGTGGAGAGTAGGGGTGTAAATTCAAACCGGTAAACCGAAAAACCAGTCCGGGCCGGTTTTACCGGTTTTGAACCGGTCCAGCGGTTCTTAAAATGTGAAAACCGGCCAATTCCGGTCTGGTTCCAGTTTAGGGATTTTTTGGACCGGACCGAACCGGATCGGTTGATAAAAAAAAATATTTTTATATATAAGTTTTATACAAAATATTATATATATATATTGAATATTAATATATATAAGTTTTATATATAATGTATAATTATAAATTTATACATTAAATGTTAATTTATAATTTCATCTATATATTTATATATGAAATAATTTCATATTATAATTTATAAATTATTACATTAAATGTTAATACAATATCTAAGTTTATAAATAATACTAATAGTCTAATATAGACTATAGACTATAGTTATACTTATAATTAATACTAAAAGTTTTTACTAAAAGTTTATAACTAATACTAATATTAAATATATAATTTATAACTAATACTAATATATAACTTATAACTATAATAATAGTCTTAAAAAAATCGAAAAATCAGACCGGATCGAACCGGAAACCGGTAAAACCGGAAGTACCGGTTTAGGAGGATAACCGGTGCGTAATCGTCGGTTTTGAAAAATACAAAATCGATACATACCGATTCGGTCTTAGATTTTGTTTAAAACTGGACCAGACCGGACCGGTAACACCCCTAGTGGAGAGTGGGAAATGGTCAGAGGATTAGAGTTTTTCACGACTCTTGGATACCTGGTTGTGGACGAGTTGAGATTCAGGGAGCTATGGAGCAGCTAAATAATGATACTTTGATGGTTCATGAATTAATTGAGAAAAAATTTCTTGTAAGGACTTTTCTATTTGGAATGAATGATTCATTGGTTATCAAAAAAAAAAAAAAAGGAACCCCTGGCTCTGAAAAGGGAGACTGGCCATATTAGAGCCAAATTGCCAAAAAGTTGAGGAAGCGAAACATAGAAACTGGGTAGAAGCAGCCAGTTATAGAAACTGCCTAAAGTTGCACGCTTGTCGTGTGAGATTTTATTCGACAAAAAATCAGAACTTTCCCTACCCATAAGAGAGAGAAAAAAAGGGGGTAAATTATTAAAGATATGAAATGCGTGACCTACCTTCGAGGCGTCGAGAGGAGAAAGGATCCTGGGCTTGAGAATAACGGGCAGAAAAAAATAAACGGTTCGAGCCACGATTGTTCAGCTTTCTTCGTCTTAAAGTATAGTCTTTACCCGATGATAACAACAGGGGATGACGATGATGGTGGAACAATGGTGTTATCGGTAAGCGACCGCATCTCACGGCTGAAACCGCCATCTTCCCCTTCTCTATCTCTAGCTTAGCTGCAGAATGCAGCAGCCCTCTTTTATGTCCAAAAAATCAACGTTTCTTTTTGTCTACGTCTGCCTGTCTAAGGCGAGCGGGCACGTGGCACCGCAGTTCTGGTCTTCATCGTTCCACGGCATGCAGGTTCGTGTTTACAAATAATATTTTTGTAGCTTTCGCTCCAAATAGTAAAATTCATTTTAAAAGATAATGTACGAATAGAAAATTCAAGAAAAATATATCACGGCCCTCGGAATGTTTTGAGAGAGGTACGGATTAAAAATTTATTTTAACTCATCTCAATTTATTATTATAATTTTTTTAAAATTTTATATAAAATATAATAAATAATGTAATTTTTTAAAATTTTAAAATAATTTTTCTAAATTTCTACACTAAATATAATAAATACTTTAATTTTTATTCTACTATTTACAAACTATCTCAACTCATCTCTGAATCAAAACCTCTTCTTAATGAGATATGTTATGTACAAGTAAATTTGAGTATCAATTTATATATTAATATTATTATTTTTATATTTTAAATTTAAATTAACATTATTTTTAATAAAATCTATTTTTTGACTAATTATATTAGATGAATGCACATATTAATATACAAAATCGCTTATAATTAAAATTTTCTATATTTTATTATCCACCCCCAAATTAGAGCTAATGTGGGTTTGTTAAACACTTTTTACACATGATTCAACTATAATGAATAGAGTCTGAAAATATGGATCATCAAATTTATATTAAAAGAACTCTAGGCTTTTTTAAAATATTTTTTACTTTTAATAGGAGTGCTGACATGGCATTTAAATGCCACGCATTGAGTTGTGATTGGCTGCCACGTGGCAACCTTAGCATTAGTCTGTTGGGGCATTTTACCAAAAAGAGTGAGACGAGACGAAAGTTGGATGGAAGAACTCAATTGCTAAAATTTGCATAGTTCGGGTGTGCACAAAAATTAGAAATTGAGTGACTGATGTGCAAACGGGCTATAAGATTTGAGAATTGATTTTACAATTAACCTAACTTGAAAATTGAAAAAGTTCCGACACTGTTCCGAATTCAATAGTTAAAAGCATTGTCCGTGTTAAGAAATCTAGAGCATCTTCATCCGATTAGGATAAACCAATGATCGATTTATAACTTACAACGGTCTTCAAATACATTTTGTAATTAAGCAAAACAAGGGCCATTTACATTTGGAAAAATAGAGCGGGGAAAGCCAAATCAAATGAACTTCATTGAGCTTTTTTTATTTCCATGAGCGGAAGTAATCTGAATTTCCATGCAACATCACTAGAGAAGGATTTATTTTATTACATTGAATTTCTACTTTACACGAGGAGGTTCTGCAGTTGTCATCATAGATATCTCAAAAAAATTCCCAAAAAGGAAGAGTTCCAATTTATACAAAAAATGGAAATAATTTGAAATATAGAAACAAATTATTATCCAAAGCAATTCTTTGATTAGAGAACCCACCGCGATAACCTTGTGGATTTCCATGATTATGATGGGAACATCTGACTGGACTTGATTTAGCCAGAAAACTTGCCTCATAACTTCTATCAAGTAGCTTTTGCTATACCACAAACTGATTAGATCTTCATGAAGAACTTCATGAAGAACATGATGTATGCCCCTTGACTCTCCTCTCAGCTGCCATACCTGCAGCGACGGAAGGTGGCAAATGTCTGAGACTTCCAGTTAATTTTTCATTATTTTCTGGTACTGTTGATTTCACCGTCACAAATAGAGATTCAACATCTTTAAGCGTCAAGACAGGTTGATCTTGATTTTTTGTGTTCCCACTGATGAATGAACTGGTATCCCTGCTTCTGTTCAATTGGTATAGGCTCTCTTCAACAGTGCCTTTAACCTTCACAAAAGAACAAGATAGATTTAATTACCACTTCTCTGCGCATCCAACTCTTGCGAAGACTTGTAAGTGGGAGAACGAGTGTGTTGTTAATACGTATGTGTGTGTTTACGTAAATACTCGATTGCCATTGCATAAATAGAAAGATGGACATACTATGAAACGATGAACGAGTGTCCTATTTTTCTGCCCAATTCGGTGTACCCTGCTGATAGCTTGTGCTTCTGCTGCTGGGTTAAGTAGCGGCTCTACTAGAATAACATGCTCTGCTTCTAAAAGATTGAGGCCGTTGGCTCCATGTTGGATTAGGATCAATAAAACCTGAAAAAAATCTGATGCTGGTTGCTGGGTACGTCTTTTCCAAGTTCCCTCTGCACTGTTATTCTGTCCTCTAAACTTGCTTATGGCACTATGTGATTTCCTATATTTACAAAGCTGCAACCATGAGCAATATGAACACGCGCATGCACACATGCGTGTACACATACAAACACAAAAACAAACACACTCATGGCCATCAAAGCCAGTAAGTACTTACACAAGCACTATTAGCAATCTGAGAACTGAAATGCTGTCTAAAAAACCATAAGAGAAAAAAAGGGGAAAATCGAAAACAAAGAAAACGCTTGTGTAAAAAGCCTTGCATGTTTCAATTTCCTCATTGATGCCGTATGCGTGCTTAAATATCAAATAATGCACTTTATTGATATATGAAGAAAGATGCCACCCTCCCTCCAATATGTTATACTAGAAGGTTGGGGTAAAAATACCTGGCGCTCTATATTCTTGTAACCAAATTTCTTACTCTGTTTTTATCCCCCAAAAGAATCACTTGCAGCTAGTGCAATCATAATAAGCATGTATTGAGAATGTTTGAAAAATCACCAAACTCAGAATTAAGCTTACAAGCAAAGCTGTCAAGAAGAGATGAGTTGTTGCCTGTAATAATGATGTCATCAACATAAAGAAGCAAATAAATAATATCAGACTGCCTGTGAAAGACAGAGTGATGTGTCAGCACGATTGCAATAAAAACCAAGCTGAATGAGAAAAGAATTGAATCGCTGAAACCAGGCACGGGGAGCCTGTTTGAGGCCATAAAGAGCTTTCTTCAACTGACAGACATGATTAGGAAAGCAGGGGTCAATATACCCAGGAGGTTGTTCCATATAGACATGTTCAATAAAATGACCATTGAGAAATGCATTCTTGACATCAAGTTGGCGAAGAGGCCATTTGTTGGTCACAGTAAGAGAGAGGACAACACGGACAGTGGTAGCCTTGATAACAGGGCTAAAAGTGTCAGTGTAGTCGAGACCAGGTACCTGTGTATAGCCTTTGGCAACAAGGCAAGCCTTGAGACGCTCGATAGATCCATCGGGCAAATATTTGGTCCAAAACACCTATTTGGAACCCACAATGTTGGTGTTGGCAGGTCGAGGAACCAAAATCCAGGTACAATTAGTTTGCAGGGCTTGAACTTCTTCATCCATAGCGGCGAGCCAAGCGGGATTCTTAGCAACAGATTTGAATCCTTTGAACTCAGTGGATGCAAGTAGAGCAGAGAGAAGACCAGAAGATCCCAAGAGAGCAAGATTCGCCGGGTGGCGAGTTTTGAAAATACCAGCTTTGGCTTGTGTAAGCATGGGATGAGAGGCCATCGGAGTAGCCGCAACAGGAGCAGGAGTAGGCAGCTCAGTGGGGAGCTCAAGAGAAGAAGGGCTAGGATCTGAGTGCGTCAGAGATGGACCTATAAGAGAATCATTTTCCTGCAAAGACTCATCCACTGGATCAGTACAAATACCACACGGGTTAGATCCAGATTGTGTAATGTGCCGAGAATGAGGCGCAGGGGAAGATAGTAGCATGTCTGTAGGAGGAAGACTGGGTTCCAGAAAATTTGAAAATTTGAGGCAGGATATGGGTTGAGCTTGGGAGGTATTGAGGAAGGGGAAGTGAGTCTCATCAAATTGAGCATGGCAGGTGATATATAGCCTAGAAGTGGTAGGGTCAAGACAACGAAACGCTTTGTAAGAGAAGCTGTAACCCAAAAAAATGCAAGGAATGCTTAGGGGGGGGAATTTGTTAGGGATACAATCACGTAAACAAGGATAAACACGACAACCAAATGGATGAAAATTTTCATAATTTGGAATGGAACCATGTAGAAGCTCAAAGGGGGACTTACCTCCAAGAAGTGGTGTGGGCAATCGGTTGATGATATAAGCTGTAGTGCTAAAGGCGTCAACCCAGAAGCGAGGGGAAGTGTGGGAAGGGAAAAGCAGGGCCAAGCCGGTCTCAGTCACATGACGGTGTTTTCTTTCTGTGCGACCGTTTTGGGCGGGAGTATATGGACAAGAAAGTTGATAATGGATGCCAGAGGTACGAAGATGGGCTTTAAAGCAGTTGATAGTAAATTCTGCACCACCGTCACTTTGAAAAATTTTGATTCGAGTAGAATGTTGATTTTCCACAAATTTTTGAAAATGAATGAAAGTATCATAGAAGTCAGATTTTAATTTCAATGGATAAAACCAAGTGAAACGATAATAATCATAAATGAATAAAATATAGTAGGAAAAACCCAAATTTGATTTTACGGGGGAAGGACCCCAGATATCTCAATGAATAAGATCTAAAATATTAGACGATCTATGTTCATTACAAGAATAAGGCAAACGGTGATTCTTTGCAAGTTGACATGTATCACACAATGTAGGAGATGGCAATAAAGAGGTCAGATAAAGCTATCATTTTTTATTTAAAAATGAGATAACAGAATGATTCACATATCCAAGGCGAGAATGCCATAAATCATACGAAGCATGAAGAGATTTATTTTTAAGGACAGAAATAAAAGCGAAATTTCCGCGCTCTAGCACATATAAGCCTCCATCTCTTTTACCGGTTGCCACCACCCTTCCCGTCTGGCGATTCTGAACAGTGAAAAAATTATTAGTAAATGTAACGGATAATGGAAAATCATACGTTAATTTACTAATAGACAAAAGATTTTTAGTGAGTTGAGGGACAATCAAAACATCTAACAGATGAAGATTTGGCAAGGGGAAATTTTACCAGTGTGGGTGATGGGTAGGGACGCACCATTCCCTACAATCACACAATCCTTACCCGTGTAAGTGGTGGACTGGTCCAAAGTGGAGTGGGCTGGAGTCATATGGGCCGAGGCCCCTGTGTCCAAGAACCAATCCGAAGCTTCATTGCCAGACACAGAGCATGAAGCATTGAAAGCTTCTGCAAGGTGCGCCAAAGGATCATGCTGGTGCCGATCATAGCGTTGCCTGCACCGATCAGCGTAGTGGCCTTCCAAGCGGCAAATTTGGAACCATGGTGGACGACAACCTTGAATGGGTTGAGCACCGCCCTGTCTATGACTGGAGAACTCGTGGCTGGGGCCATTTCCACGGCCACGTCTGGAGCGAGAGGAGCCACCCCCGCGTTGAGAAGAGCCACGGCTAGCGGTGAATGCTGCAGCTGAAGGCACCGGACTCTCAAGAGACTTTGAAAGAGTTCAAAACTCTCAGCCTTGGACACAAGATCTGGGAAGCAAGGGAGAGGTGTCTGTGCCATTTGGGCAGTAGAGAAACTGGAGAAATCGGGTCCTAGGCCACGAAGAAACCAGTGAACTTTCTCGATTCTATCAACAGGGCGACCAATGGCATGAAGCTAATCGCATAATGCCTTGAAGGCACGGGCATAGGCAGTGATTGGATGGGTGCCACGCTTCATCAATTAGAGGTCATCTTTGAGGCGTATTTCACGGGCTTTGGAGCAGTGGCTGAAGGTATTTTCGAGGGCAGCCCAGACCTCACGGGATGTGGAGAGGCCGACGGCTTCAGCCATGGCTTCCTCTGTGAGAGAGGAGAGGAGAAGGCTTAGTAGGCACTGATCGATGGCTTTCCATGCCAAGTGTTTGGTATTTGGTGTCTGAGAGGTAGGAGGATCAAATGGAGGTGGTGGCACAAGGGTACCATCCACATGACCCAGCAGGACCTTGGCTCTCGAGAAGTGGAAGAAGTTGGCTCTTCCATAAGAGGTAGTTGGAGGAGGAGAGTTTGATGGTAACCATGTGGATCATGGTGTTGAAGGGGAGGAGGGTGGGAGAAGAATGGGGATCGTGGGATGCTAATCCAAGTAGGCTCTTGATACCATGAGAATGTTTGAAAAACCACCACACTTTTGAGTGGTGAAAGCCTTTCATATATATATATATATATATATATTCATTTACAGATTGTATAACGGCGTAATTACACATAAATGATGATTACAAAATAAATGGAAAGAATTAGCTAAACAAGTTCCTATAATTAAGGGTCAATGGATGCACATATGGAAGGCCTTAGATTAAGGCAGAGGATCCAAAACATGTATTAATATTGATAATTAATTGAAGAATCACAAGCAACCATTAGAAACAGCCATCTACTCCAATATGAACATAATTAATTGAATTTTTCTTATATGAATACAAATATTTTTTATAGGTTTATATGAGCATTAATAGTTGATACATCTTATTTACCAGTTTACCATGCTTTTATTTTCTACCCAGGATATTTTAATCTACTACGTTTGATTTTTTATATATACCGTAGTTAAAATGACGCCGTTTCACTTAAGTTTTAAGTGAAACGGTGTCCTTTTATACCTAAAGTGTACAAAAAAAACACAAATTTTATACATAACATATTGAAAAAAATATGAGTGAAATGACACTGTTTGATTTTAAACCAAACGGCATCGTTTCGATTTGAGATCGTCTTCTTGCCCCCCCCCTTCTTCTCTGATTCTCAGTTTCTCTCATTCTCACTCTCTCCTCTGCAACACACACTCTCTCTTTACTCTCTCAGACGAACCTTGCCACTAGCGGGATCGAGAACTACCAGAGTCGATACGGCCGGTATTTCTCCTCCCCATCGACCGGTACATTCGGTTGTTCCATGCAAATCCCATCTATCAGTCGGCGTCAGTTTTGGCAAAAACCCGCACCGATAGCGTCGGTTTTCACCCCTAATGTTCGATAGGGATGTGAAAAATTAGTCCAACGATCAACGGCTGCTACAAGTTCTACAACATTCAACTCAGGAGTAATGGAAGATACATTTTTTTTTTATAAGGAATGAAAGATACATACTGCCTGGAATTCATGCAATATCAAGACTAGAAAGTATTTTCCCATACAACTTTAATTTTAGGAGCTGACTTTTGAATTCAGTGAACACCAATCTATGGAGCTCGTTAAAAGCAACAAAAAGGGAAGTAGGAAGGAGTTTTTTTTTTTCCGTTGGAAGTCCTGAATGCCTTGATTCTAATTCTATCTTATGTGGCAACATGAAGACCTTGACTATTAGAATATTAATTAAATAATTATATTAACTTCTTTTTATCGGTTATATAAGCATCTCCCATCTATTATAAATTTTAGAATAATTAGTGACCATGTATGGGAGCAAAGTCATGATCTTGAATTCGAATATTGATCACCCTATTCAATTCTCTTTTCAATTATACATCAAAGTAATGCTACCATACCCCCTAATTTATACCACTCACTTTGTCCCCTTGACATGGCACAACGCGGCTTATTAAAAATATATATATTCAAAACAAAATGGCCCCCTAAAACACAAAAAGATGAAAACTAAAATCCTAAATTTCCTCTACTCTTTTATGTTTGTGTTCTTAAATTTTTAAATAAGCCACGTGGCACCACATTGTAGTGTCACATCAAGGAGACAAAGTAAGTGGTATAAATTACAAACATGGTGCATAGTAGCATTTCTCATTAAATATTGCACATGTTAGACCTATGTATTAAAAAACATTTGAACCCATATACTTGTGCTATGCCAATCAATCTCATCAATAAAATTATTGTTTATTGATTAAAAAAAATTTATGACGAAAAATTCTGAAGACCGCGCAAAAGCAACGTCTTTAACCTGGAAAAGCCTTATTATAGGAAATTTGGCCAACAAGTGATTAGAAGTTAGAATATTAATTTAATAATTAAGTTCACATTGTCCCTAAACTTTTGTGACCAGTTATTTAACAGGGGCCCGTTAGGAAAGTTACCGAGCCATTTGGCCTAGTCTAGGAGGAGCCTTCACTTCATCATCTCATTGAGTTTATGTGATGTTCCTTCAATGTCATATTTTTCTTGCGCTTTACTTTTACCGCATCTGCAGTAATAATAATTTGGATAATTTTTCTGGAGTGGGCTGCAACAATGGCTCATGTGTCTTGCGTTGTTCATGCTTTCAGCTTCCCCTCACTAACTAATTGGGTTGAGCACCTGTTTAGATTCAATACAATTGGGCCATATTTTGTCTGATTCATCATTCCAAGAAATAGATTCATCATTCCATCCCAACCGATTCAAGAACAAGAAAAAGAGCTAATGCCAAAGGAACCATGTATTGAAAAAGAAAATTTTGAGCTCATCCATCTTCGACTTGCAATCCTATAAATTCCTGTCGTTCCCTCCCAAATACATCATATTAAGTAGATAAGGACCATCTTCCCAACTGCAGTAATTTGTGAACACTCATAACTCTCTCCAATTGGCAAAAAGGTCTACCATCCTTCCAGTCATAACCCAAACCAATGCAACTCTACCAAGGAAGATGCCTCTGTGGCTATGTCTTCACACTATACCATCCTTCCTTGAAGGCTGTCTTCACACCATAAATCATGCAATAATTTAACCTTATAACTATCACCCACCACAAGTCTACTAGGATTAGAGAATCTCCCCACCACTTCAATTAAATTTCCACAACTCCAACCCATGGAGCCCATGAGCTTCATTCGAAAACCACTGGTCCAAGCACAATCAAATTTCAAATCCACTACTACTTTCCTCAAAGTCTTCCTTTCATGCTGGTAATGGCAACACCAAAGCCACTTCCCTTGGAGAGCCCGATTGAACAAGAGCAAATTTTGAATCACTCTATACTCCTTAAAAAATGGGAGAGCACTCCTTGGCCCAATGAGATTTGACCTCTTGACCTAACCTACTCCACAGAAAGTATTGTTGTAGCTTCTATATTCTTTTGGCCACTAGTGTGAAGCAAAAACAGTGACAGGAAATATGTGGCAAATCGGATAGTGTACTTCTGATCAATGTAATTCCACCACTTTTGGATAAGCGCATCCTCTTCCAAGTAACCAAGCGGCACTCAATCTTCTTTATCACCCCATCCCAAATAGACTTGGCCTTGAAAGAGGCTCCCGCTGGGAAAACAGGATATTTCAAAGATAAAAGAGGATACTTTGTACCCAATGCTAGCCTCTAACTTTTCCAAATTCACTTTCCACCTAGAGACAACTTTAGAGCAAATAAACAGTTCCTTCCAAGATCAAAGGCAATCTGGGTTTTCCCCACAAAAATACAAGGGTATCATCTACAAAGAGTAAGTGGGAAATGTTAAGAACACCATGATTACTAGCCCCCACAAATAAGCCTGAGTGGAAACCTCCTTCAATTGCTAAAAACATTTTACTAGAAACCTCCACGACAATAACGAAAAGTTATGGACATAACAGATTACTATGTCTTAGGCCACAAAAGATATCAGAGAAACCGGCCATTGTGCCATTCACCAAAATAGAAAAGCATATCGAAGAGATAAAATGCATTGTCCAAGATCGTCATTTTTCCAAAACCACATCTCCCAAGATCAATAATGAAGAAATTCCCAATAACATGATCATAGGTTTTTTTCAATATCTAACTTGCGAAGTACCCTTGGCCCACCCGAGTTAAGCCTATTCTCTAGTCATTCATTGGCAATAAGCACCAAGTGAAATGATCTTCTCAATGACCAAACTAAATGAATTAGCCAAGACTCTAGCTATTATCTCGTACACTCCATTCACAACATTGATGGGTCGGGAGTCTTTAACATTTACTGCCCCAACTTTTTTAGGAACTAGGGCTATGAAAGTAGCATTAAGTCTTTTTTCTCAAACTTACTATTGGTATGAAAATCCTAGAATACCCGCATATCGTCATCTTTAATCATATTCTAGCAAGCTTGAAAGAAAGCCATGATAAAACCATCTATGGCCTCTCAAGCCACGTGTCCATCTCTTCCTCAAATGGTCTCAAATGCTAGTCCGTTACGCTAAAGCCTCCATACAACAAAAAATGTTGATAGTATTGCACCCTAGGATTTATGATTTCAGTTTGATATGAAGAAATTGAGCCATCAACCAACATCTCAAATGGCATCGTTTCTCCCATGTGAATGAGTCATTCAATTGAAGAACCTTTTTTTATAAGTAAATTCAATTCAAGAACTTACTACACTGATCACCCTCTCTTAACCATAAAGCCCTTGATTTTTGCCTCCAAGGCATCTCCTTCATTTAAGTCCTATCAAGACCAATAATCAGTTGGTTTTTCTATAGACACTCTTCTTCAGATAGCATTCTCTCCTATTCCACACCTTGAAAGTCTTGTAAATCCCACAAGTCTTTAAGTCATTCTTCAATTACTTTAGTTTGTGAGCAAAGATAAAGCTCAAAGTACCTTGGAAATGGTAGGATGACGGCACTGCCTAACCCTATCAACAAAACCTTTTGCTTTTAACCATATATTCCCAAACTTAAGAGATATTTTCTACTCCTTTGAAGACCTCCACAGTCGAAGCTAATGGCCCAAGCAAAGTTTGGGTAGTCTCTTTTGATACAAATCAGGAAAGTGCACCTCCAAAGCTAGGGATACAAGGATCTATCAATTTTAGACCAAGGATTGTCTCAATTATTTCCTTTTTTATGAAACCCCAAGGGGTTGGCCCAAGTGGTAAAGACCTTGGTCTTGGGGTATCACTTCCTTCAAGGTCAAAAGTTCAATACATCATGGGTGCAAACAATCATTTGGGGCCACACCCCCTAGTGAAAAGCCAGTCATTTAACTAGTTCACTAGTTCCGTGTAGGGAAACTTCCGAGGGTGCGGTGCACGGAACCGGAGTTTACTCTACAGGGGTGGGTTCGAAGGGTCTGCCTTGGAGAGGTTCCCCTCCCTAACCCCTTGACTACCCGACCCCACAGTCTAGTCTCCACCATTCCAACCACAAAACCAGAAATCAACAGACGCAAACCCTAAACCTAGAAATTCAATTCAGAGGAGATCCTTCTTCCTCCCTAATTCAGAGCACAAGAACACAAGGGGATAGAGGATCCATCCCTGAATATATTTCCAACTCCAAATTGGGCAATGCATCATCACACCTATTCATACCCATGTGGCCAATCTCACCCACTTCTAATGTTATCACCTCCTTACCCTTTTCCATTATAGTCTATTTTGAAGACAAAGAACTACCCAAGGAAACTAGGCTGGAATTGGGGGATTTTCCAATGAATAAACAAGGCTTCCTTCTTTGCTGCCTAGCACCATAGATAATTCTAAACCCTTCCTTAAATCAGAAATGTGCCCCCATATCATCTCTATACCCAAGGAAGCTCCTTTTCCTCCTTTCAGCTCCAAAATCAAGTTCTCCAAGCCTACTCCTCCATCTTGAGCCGTCTTAGCCTCCAGAGCCTCATTTCTATCCCTAAAGATGTCTCCAAGCACTGTAATCTGAAAGCATGCTCCTTATTTTCTGTACCATTCCAAGCAAATCTAGGGGGGTGAATAGTGTCTTAGTGTTGATGAAAGGGGCCAAAACATTTTTCCCAAGGCCAATGGAATGAGTATTTCTTCGCCTTGATTCCATCTGAATTGTCTGTGCTTTGAGAGACCTTCCTCACTCTATGATGGCCATTGTTTCATTGCTACCCTTGGCTTGGAGCTAGGTTCTTTCAAAAGCTCTTGTTGCTTAGAGTTTTCTGATTTATGATTGCCACTGCGGAGAGGTGCCGAAGCTTCACCACCCTTTGTTGGCTTTCTCTGATCCCTCCCTCGCTGAGGACGTTCAGCTTGGTTGTTTCAGGTTCAAGAGAGGACCTGGGTTGTGTTTTAACTTTCAATCAGATTGTAACTAAAGGGTTGGGCCAGGTCTGCATTGGCCCTAGTCCTTCATTGACAGAGTTGGGCTTTAGCAAGCCCCCTTGCCCTTTCAAATTGGGTTGACCCAAGCATTAACTACTTTCAGGCTCAATGAATATAAAAATGGACCGTCCTTTTCTAGTCTGTAGCACAAGGCCCTTTATAGCCATCCTCTCACACCTACCAAGCTCAGGCCCACTTCTACACTCTTAAAAAGTTTGAACCTTGCTGAAAGCAAGTTCTGCTACCTCAAATTGGCCAGCTTATCTTTTGAGGATTTCTGAGCTTGTCTCTGGTGTCTCTGGGTTGCCTTGTAGATTGTTTCGAGATTGGGTGACAGCCTATACCCTAACAGAGCATTGGCATATGGTTTTTTCACATCTAGAATGGGCTGAGCTGCTCCCAGCCCCCATCGAATTCCTTCATTCCGATATCTTTGACCCATCTCAAGCCTTACATGCTCTCACTGTTCTACATACAAAGCCTATAAAGGATTCAAAGAAATCTGCCACCTTAGTCAACTCACCACCAAAAGCTCTCAATCCAATTCCAATTCTTCATTCCTGTACAGAAATAAAGCCTTTCTCCCACTGTATCATATTCTTTTGGAGCCAAGTATCGCCCCAATTTTTTGAGCAACATCTAGCAGTAGAGGTTAATTTCTTACACAAAGCCTCAGCAAGATTCATTCTTTCTTTTGTCTTCGTAAGAGTTCCCATAAAGGATAGCAGCCAAAGCATGTTAAGCTACCATTTCCCAAAAACACCAAGTGAAGGCCATGCTTGCTTCTATCATTTATGCGCATCACTGAACTTCCTCCCCCTATCAAAAACTCAAACACCTAGGACTCGATGATAATTTACTTTGAATGACCTTTTTTTTTATAAGCATTCAAAAATTAGATTCTCATAGATTTCCTTATAGCAAAAGGATCCAAAAGAAATAACTGATTCATAGACTTCTCAGAAATTTCTCTCAACCACTTCAAATCCATCGCTTTCTTGTTAAGGGATTGGTTCAATTGAGCAGATTATATGTTAGGCCTCGTTTGGTTGCACAGATGAGATGAGAAATCTGTAAATAGTAGTAAAATGGTTTGAGTTAAGATTTTATGGGGTTTTGGAAAAGGAGAGAAAATTTGAATAAAAAAATTAGAGTTAAAAGAGGGTTAGTATATAATTTTTTAATATAATTTTTTTTTTTTGAGATTTGAAAGTTGAATTGTTTTTTGTGTTTTGTGTGGAAGTCTGAGAAAGTTGTAATGATTAGGTGAAAAAGTTGAAAATTTGAAAATGAAAAATGTTTGTGTCGGAATGGTGCTTCGATGTTGAGATGAGATGAAATGGTTTTAAAAGTTTGTGAAACCAAACCAGGCCTTAGTCAGATCTCTATCGGTGAAAATCTTTTATGTATACTTGACTTTACCAACCTTCTTTGAACTCGTTATAATTATCCCACACTGAATGGAAAATATATTCTCTAAGTCCTCTATGGAGGGGAATAGACGAAGAATTCAAGTTTCATTTGGTGAATTGGGCTACGGTTTGTACCCCTATGCATGAAGGCGGGTTGGGAATTCGGACTTTGTTGGTTTTCAACAAGGCTTTATTGGGTAAATGGTTATGGAGATATCATGAAGAACGAGGATCTTTATGGAGGGTGATCATAGATTTAAAATATGGGGGATTGTGGGGAGGATGGTGCTCAAATGAGGTGAAAGGACCACATTGGGTGGGACTTTGGAAACACATAAGACGAGGCTGGACCAATCTCCATCGATCAACACGTTTTGTAGTTGGGGATGGGTCTAGAATTAAATTCTGGAATGACTTGTGATTTGGAGATCGAATCCTCTAAGAAGCCTACCCAATACTATACAACATTGCACAAAGAAAGGCAGCCTCAGTAGCAGAGCTTATGGATCTCTCTAGTGGTTCACCCCAATGAAACATCATTTTCCTTAGAGCCACCCAAGATTGGGAAATTGACACATTTACAGATTTCTTCAATCTTGTACACACTTGTAGTATGTCTGGAGGAGCGGAAAAGATTATATGGTCACCATCCAAGAAGGGAGGATATACACTGTACAATCATACTATAAATCTCTTATGACACACTCTACAAGAACATTCCCATGGAATAACATATGGAAGACTAAGGTCCTCCTAAAAGCCTCTTTTTTTGTATGGACAACTTCGTTAGGGAAGATTCTCACCTTCAATAAACTAAGGAAACACCGCTTCATTGTATTGGATTGGTGCTATATGTGTAAGAAAAATGGTGAGTTTGTGGATCATCTATTATTGCATTGTGATGTAGCCATGAGTTTATGGAACGATATATTCACGAGACTGGGACTCATTTGGATAATGCCAAGAAGAGAGTTGTTGAATTTTTTGGCTAGTTGGAAAGGAGTCCGGGGTAATTCTCAAATTGCAGCTTTGTGGAAGATGATACCAACCTATCTATGGTGGAGCATATGAATGGAGAGGAACAGTCAGAGCTTTGAGGATCGTGAATGGACAATGGATGAGCTTAAACTTTTTTTCTGCACACTTTATTCCATTGGTTGATTGTAACAGACTTTAATGGCATGAACATACATAATTTTCTTGTATCTTTAAACAATCATGACTAGGTGTGGCTCTTGTACATGTCCCGTGTACTTGGTTTCGCCTATTATCAATAAAATACTTATTTACTGATAAAAAAAAGTGCTGTCGCTTATTATAGCCAAGAAAGCAGCAAGTTCCATTCATAATAAGTTGTTTGAGGATCTCTTACCTGCCTCCTTTCATCCGGATAAAGGTGATCTCATTAGCAGTGAAGGCATGCTCCAAAACATCAAGGACATCATTCCAACTCGAGAAAACAAGAACTTTTGCTTTTGGATCTGTATGCTTGATCCACAAGATCCTTCTTGTGACAGCTTCAATCTTCAGGATAACCAAGATAAAATTAATAGGATAGGAATAAAAACTAGCATAGACGACCTAATCAAAATGGCAGGAAAATTGAGAGAGAGAACTAAACTAGGTAAAATTAGACATCACATTGCCAAGAACTCAAAAGGAATTATACTTGGTGGAACACTTGAGATCTACCAAGTATGAAGAGTAATGGGACCAACTTTTTAGACAAAGCAGGATGAATCTTGCCATGAAAGTATTGTAATGCACAAACACAAGCATACTTGGGTACCCCAACTGGCATAGGTTGACTCTATTAAGGGCAGGTTTGGGGGGTGGGATGAAAATTTTGTGTTTTGTTTTGAAGTTTAAAATATTATGTTTTAATATTATTATTGTTTTGGGATTTGAAAAAGGTGTATTGGGATTTGAAAAAGTTGAATTGTTTATTATATTTTGTATGGGGATTTGAAAAAGGTGTAATGATGAGATGAGATGAGATGAGATGAGAATTTTGTGTTTTGTCTTGTGCCCCAAACCTGCCCCAAGTCTATCCACCAATTAAGCCAAGCATTGAGTCACTGACAAGTTCAGGTCGATGATCTATTTTACAGTTATTCATAAGTAGAAAAAGTGGCAACTAATCTTGAGGGAAAAGGATATGATCATTTGGAAACAAGAGGAGAGAGAACAAAGAAACTGCACATAGCAACACGTGCAGGGACAAAGAAGTAGCATATCATTGTAAGCCATGCCATGTGAAATATGTCACGGGACAAAGCATTACATAGGAATCATACCTTTGTTCCATACGAACCCTGAACAATCATAGATTCTTCACACTTCTCACGACCTTGATATGTATGCCACACAGGTGAATTGAAAAATTCATTTTTTCTATCATCAGCATAAGCTATATTTCCAAAATCTGTATGCTGTCGGCATGTTGGGCACATTACCCATTTAGGTTGAAACTTATTATCATGTACTCTCTGCTCTGTCATTGAAAATAAACCTGCAAGAGGCAAGCGTGAAGTCACAATTAAATGGTGTATAATAGACAAGATCCATCAATACGATAGGAATCAAGAAAGAGAAAGCCCTGAAAGATGAAGGATGGGAACATATTTCCAGAAAAATCATGATTTAGATTAATGAACGTAAGGCTTCTTCCCCTTTTTTATAGGTATCTCGTTAGTGAGTCTTCTTTTCTGTTCTCTAAAGGAAGTACAAGTTACCATAATGTCACAAATGGTGTTTTCCTCGAACTAAGGGGACTTAAGGATTTCCTTCAAGTGGTTAACATTTTGAGAAAACAAAATCTTTGTTTTAGGAATTTAGTTAAAGGGACCTCAGTTATCTTTCCCTACTTTGTTAGGGCAAATAAAGAGTAATACAATAGATAAAGACTTACATTTACAACAAGTAACATGCCCGCACTGAAAAACCATCTTTTGATTGCTCAACTTTTCTTGACAAACTGGGCATGTTTCATCATCAGCTTTAGGTACACATCCACTTTTATGCTCTGTAGAAGTCGACAGCCTACCAATCTCTTGAGTTAATGAGGAATTAGTAGGGCTTTCCAATGGGGACTTTTGTTTCGATAGTACCAGACCCTGGAAATGATATATACACTAAGTACCAACTGCAAAAAAGGAAATATACTGATGAAAGCCAGTCATAAACTTGAAACTTTCGAGATGGCTGTGTTTGTTGTACCTTCAAATAACGAAGCTTCCCTTTTACACGTGACAACAAGGTTAAGGAGCTGAACTTGTCGTCAGAGTATTGTACACTAGCTGAAGGTAATTCATCTCGACTCAAAGCATCAACAGCTTTTTCATTCTCATTTTCACTTATGTGTAATCGTGTTGTAGCCATTTTAAGTTCATCATGCGCACACAGAACTTGAGCTTGGGCTATTGCCAAGGATCTTGCATGGCCATACTCCCTCCGCATGCCCTTAACCAAGTGAAAGGAAAAAGTGTTAAATTTTAAAGATCTTTGACCATGCCTAGTTGCATGCAGTAAATTAACTAAGAACTCCCAGAAACTTTTGAGCAGAAATTAGCAGTCAATATAATAAAAAAGCATTAGTTCAAGTCATTCCATGCAAAATTGATAAACATCGCGTGGCAGATAAGCAGTTGGGGCCAATAAAAGAGGATCAATAAGGCTATACCTCTAGAATCTGAAGCTGCATGTTGGCTGCTGACATACCCTCGCTTCCTAATTGAGCTTTGCAATAGCCCTTTATAACCCCAAGAACAATCTCCAACTCAGATGGAGATTTTGAAACCTATAAACAGATACGATAAGCATAAGAGTAATGAAAATAAGTGCTTGCCCTTTTTTTTTCCTCTCAAACAATAATTAATTGCCTGAAGTGAAGATGACAGCAATATATTCCTAGAGTATCTGTATCAAACCCAAACCAATGTATAGTTGCTCCACTTAGAGTAATGAACAGAATATAATGAAGTTTCAACTTAAAAAAGGTCAAATAAGATTTAAATCCTTTCAGTATTTGATATATGAGTCATAAACAAGGAGAACTTCCAACTCTTGATGGACAAATAATAATTTTTCTAAACTGTATTCCAGATAAATGATTTTGACTATGGCTTGCTGCACAGTAATTAAACTTTATCATGTGAACACCACAAAAAACTATATAACAAAAAAAGGGGTCAATCTACATTCATCAATGGAGTAACATACAAACCTCTATAAAATCACACCAGTACCATATATTACAACATAGCAATCTGCTTCAAACATCGTTCTTCCTGTGGATTCCCTACCAATCTAAGTAAATAAGGGTTCTCGAACCTCGTCTCTATGAACCAAATAACAAGAGACTTTTTTTAAAGGATATGTACTCAGAAAGAATAAGGAGAAGAAGGCCATGCACACACACACAGAACTACATGTCTGAATTTGATAAAGAAGCAATCTGCACCAGGCCACCATGCGTGTGCGTGTGTGTGTATGTGTGAGAGAGAGAGATTTAACATCAGTGTGTAAACAAAATATCGGTCCACTTTAACCATAACTTGGGATATATAAACGAAGAAGAGATTTAACAACTAACCACAACTCTTTCCCCAACATCTCTCTTCTTTCTAACACTGGATGATAAATCTGGCGGTGGTACATTCCAAAAGTACCGGTTGCGTGCAGAATTTTTCTTCTGCAAATGTAAGGCCTCTTCAGCAGATGTAATCATCCCTCCATCTTCTTTATTAAGACGAAAGAGCCTTGCTTCATAATCCTGTAGAAATAAGTCAGATGTCCGCAGAAAACAAATTTTAGTTGTACAAGAGAGCATCATGGTTAACAGACAAGTTTGCGAGCAAACCTGAAACAATCCATCTAGTTCACAAGCAACACATGCAGGACCATCCCCATTGACCTTGCAATTTCGACAGTATCTCACACGTTCAATATCCTCCTCTTTTGGTTTCTCCATTGTACGATCAATTCCCAGAAGTTGATCAAGTAACACTATCCTAGAGGCTTCCAATTGATCCAAACCAGTCTGAATATGATATTTTAGAGAACTTAAGCTTCGAAATCTGGACTGGGAGAAACAAAAGTTATTACCTAATAGCAATATAACATTTGACATAGCTTATATTTACTGCTTATCTTCTATAGAAACTCTAAGCAAAGGGTTTCACCTTTGCTTTCTAAAGTAGCACATTCCTAATTACCATGGAATCCTATGATTTCTAGCACTCTTCCCCTCTTTGAAAACCTGGACACTTGATGATAGACACTGATGTCTACACTGACTCTCGAGGATAGACAACCAAGTCTACACCGAGGGTTGTATAGTCACTGATTTTAACAAGGCTCGTAAAATTGGAATTGGCTCGGAATCAAAGGACTGATTCAATGAATCGGATGATTTAACAAACCGAATCGGGCGATTCATGACAATTTTGAATCTGTATATAATGAAATTCAAGCCTTACTATCATATATAAAAGAGTTTAAATATGAATTCATTGACTAGTTTAAATAAGAATATTAAATAAATTTAAATGGTTCAACAAGCATGTAATTCATGTATTTGACCTCAATTGTCCACATTTTTTTTTGCCTCAAATATTATCATCTACAACGGATAAATATTGTTAAGTTATAAGCACATAAAAATGGTAGTATTTTTTGTGAAGTCACAAGTTTAATACAAAATACTCATTATGCAAAGTCACAATATCTGCGTCTCGATGGCTTCTCTATGGCTTTTTTCCAAACTTGTTGGGAAGTGGCCAAGGATGATATAATGGGGGTCTTTCATGAATTCCATGAAAATGGATGGTCTGAAAAAAGCCTCAATGCAACCTTCATTACTCTTATCCCAAAAAAGCCAGGTGTTGATGAGGTAAAAGATCATCCCCCATTAGTTTGGTGAGCGGATGTGCAAGATCCTCTCAAAGTTTTGATGAATAGATTGAGCATGGTGGTGGAGAAATTAATATCAAAGCCCCAAAATGCCTTTGTCAGAGGAAGGCAAATTCAATGCTTATTGTCAATGAATGCTTGGATAGTAGACTCAAGTCGAGAGATCCGGGGCTCATGTGCAAGCTTGATGTGGAAAAAGCTTATGACTAATTGGAAATTCCGGATTTACATGCTTGAGAGATGTGGCTTTGGTACAAAATAATATTCATGGATCAAACATTGTATCTCTCCTGCTTGTTTTTCTATATCAATGAATGGCACGCCAAAGGGCTTCTTTAAAAGCTCCGAAAGCTTAAGACAAGGTGACCATCTTTCACCGCTACTTTTGTGCATAATGCAAATCCATTCTCATGGAAGAGTATTTGGAAGACAAAGGCACCCATCAAGGCAATCTTCTTTGTACAGACGGCTTCCTTGGGGAAGATCCTCACACTAGACAACTTAAGAAAATGTCGAATCATTGTCATGGATTGGTGTTGTATGTACAAAAAGAGTGGAGAGTCCATTTATCATCTAGTACTTCGTTGTTAGATTGCTATGATCTTGTGGAATTAGTTATTTGTTCAGATGGGATTAGCTTGGGTGATCCCGAGAAGGATAATCGATCACTTAGCTTCTTGGAGAGGCCTTCTAGGCAACTCTTAGATTGCACCAATATGGAATATGGTCCCAATATGTCTATAGCAGCGTGTTTGGAAGGAAAGAAACGAAAGAAGCTTCAAAGATTGAGTGGCCAATAGATGAGCTTAGAAATTTCATTTCCAATACTTTACTCCATTAGTCGATTGTTGTTGATTTTAATGGCATAAATTTTTATGAATTTCTTGTATCACTAAACTAGCATGCATTGGCAATGCTCTTGTATATGTCCTGTGTACTTGGGCTCTGGCCTTTTTTATGATCAATAAAGTTTTGTTTATCGATAAAAAAAATCTGTTCAACTAAAGTAAAGAACACCATGTTTTATCCTTCCGTTTTTCTACCATTCTTATTGTATACAAGGATGAGAATTTTAATATATGTTTAGTTCTATCATATATCCATATAGGAAATACAAAAACTCATTTAACAAATAAAATAAATAATTGGTTGGAACTGGCACAAATCAGTCTGAAATTAACTTGAATCAGCCGATTGAAACAGTTCACTAAAACAGGTTCAATTTTTTACCGATTCAAGTTGAATTGGCCTTAATCAAACCGTTTTGTCAAGCTTTCGATTTTGATGCACTGCACCTATGTTTAGTACCGTCTACATAATGACTACAATGTGTCACTGATTTTAATAAATTCCACATCCATGCCAACTTACCATATCCTCATGGCTTACAAGTCTTTTAGCTCAAAGTAGCCACATAGCCTCATAGGGATATTCAACACTCTTAGTTAGACAGATGGGGTTAAAACTAAAAGCTTCTGATGCAAACAGGAACTATTACAATTAACAGTTCATGAAATCAAAAGTAGTAGCAGTCACAATACTTTAATGCAACTGATGATATAGATGACTAAAACCATAACTAACCGGGATGAAATTCTTGATGACCTCGAATTGTTTGGAGCTCGTGAGATAGCTTCTTCAATCTTTCTGATCAACTCGCTCGAGAAGTCCTTGTTCTGCTCAGCGTGATGAAGTGCTTCCAACCACCAAACTGTGTGTTGATTTTTTCTGTCTCTAAATGCATTACTAACCTTCAAAAAATAAAAAACCTCAAACATAACTTAAGAAAAATCTAAGATATAACTACTAGCACGTAAAATTTACAATCTATATAGCTATCCAATCCGTTTGAAACTTAAGAAGGGAGCTCCTTAAAAAGTCATAACCTGAGGCATGGTGATACACAATGAATTCTAAAAATGCCGTGCACTATGACATTTCTGTCATATGGAAGAGATTACTTAACAATAGTTAAGCATCCAAATCAATAATAAAACATAAAAGAATTCTCAAAAGCAAGAGAAGAAACAAAATTTTCTTCACTTTTCTCCTTCAAAGCAGAAACAAAAGCATTGTGGTGAACTGTCATAAAAGATTCATTGGCAAAAAAAAAAAAGAGAGAGAGAAAGCATAAGAGGATTTTACTTCTCTTTTCTGGCTGCAAAGCAGAACCAAAAGCATTTTTGGGAAACTGTTATAAGAGAGTCACTGGAATAAAGAAAAAGAAAAAACATCAGAGGTGTAGATTCCAGATTACATGCTCTTCTGCACCCACCCCCTCTTTTCTTTTTCAGTTATGTGGAAAGCAAAAAAAAATAAAAATGGGATCACCCAGAATAATGGTTGATGCTAAGAGGATATTGTGAGAATGATTGCCAAGGAAGTGCAAGGTATTGAGAGCGGTCACGTGTTGCCTGCAGAAGGTGAAGTGAATGAAAAGCACTCATAGGGGCAATAATTTCATTTTGTGTCATCGAGAGGGCTGTTTTCATAGTGACCTACGCCATAATTGGCTAGAAAGAATAAAGATCACGCACGCACACAATCAGGCAACATTTTTTTTTTTTTTTTTTTTTTTATAAGTAACACATTCAGGCAACATTAAGGTGGTCTTGTTTAAGGTTGGGGAGAGTGACACCTGAACTTTCCCTGAGGAATATAGTTGATACAGCTAATGTAATGACCCAAGGAAGGCCTAAGCCACATCTGAGTCTATGCTCCAAAAAGACTTGTCAATGTTACAATTAGAGCCCCTTGGAATCAATTTAAAGGGCTTGAACTTCTCCCCCAAGCAATGCAAGGTCCCATTTACTACCTTCCCATACACAATACAGGTATTACAATCTTCCCCTTAAATCCCGACATCCTTGTTAGGCCAAGTTCAGCATAGGTGGCACAGCTGAAGTCTCACAATTCTGGTTAGGTTTGGCTCTAATATCATTTGTAACAACTCAAAGAAGGTCCAAGCCACCCCTGGACCCATGCTTCCAAAGGACCAGTCGACATTACAATTGGAGCCACTTGAAATCATTATAAAGAGCTTGAACTTCTCCCTCCCAATTACGACTAAATGCCAACTTTTTCCCACCTAGGATTGTTGTCCAGCTTGTGCAAAATCCTGTGACAAGTAACTACTGATAAAGGCGGCCACCTTTTGAGGGTGTTTGATGGACAAAAAAGGTTATTACACAAGTGTGAGGAGCAGCTACCAAGTGGTGGGCAATAAGGGATCACAAGATAAGGCCATTGTATGCCCTCGCATTAGCCTCTTCTCCTAAATCATTCAAATGCAAGAAGGGGGGGGGAGATCAACTGTCTTCCCCAAGTCGTAGCATTTATCCCAATGCAAAGGAGGCTTTGGTTGTAGAACAATTGCAACTTTCAAATGGCATGCCCCAGTGGCATGTAAATTTTATTTAGAGCACTTGGGATTAGGAAATGGAGATGCTCTCTTCAACAAGTTGTATTCTTTGTGGTGGAGAGAGAGGTGATGATCTAAGATGTTGGATCCCATCCAAAAGACAGTATTTTTTTAGGTTAAATCCTATTTCAAAGAGCTCCCTTTAACTGGCTCTTCATTTATTTGGAAGTATATTTCAAGAAATAATGCCCTTCAACGAGTGCATTTTTGTTAGGTGGCAAACCTCAAAAAGATCCTCTGATAATTTTAGCAAGATGCAGCATCATTGTATTAAATCGGTGTACCATATATAATAAAAATGGGGAAAGCAATGATCACCTTTTACTACATTGCGAATTGGCTAGCACAATGTGAATTAGGAAGGGTTGGGAGATGTTCAGGAGACATACACATTTTGTAGCGGGCGATGGCTCTCATGTCAGATTTTGGTATGACAACTGGGGTGGTGAACGAAGCTTCATAGATACTTTTTCTGCCATATTTGAGCTCGCACGAGTGAACGATGCAGCGATAACAGACCTCTTGGTGTTTTTTGGTGGCTCCCCTCAATGGAATGTTGATTTTATTATGACAGCCCAAGACTGGGAGTTGGAGATGATCACAGAGCTCTATGTGGTACTATATTGTGTGCGTATGACTGAGGGTACCATGGATAGAATGATTTGGATTCCATCTAAGAAAGGCAAGTTCACTGTCAGATCATTTCACAAAGTTTTAACGAGCCCAAGCATGCACACATTTCCATGGAAGAGCACTTGACAGACAAAAGCTCCCTTCAAAAGCTGCTTTTTTTTGTCTGGACAGCAGTATTAGGCAGAATTCTCACCACAGATAACTTCAAGAAACGTCGGATAATGATTTTTTTTTTTTATCAGTGACGTCGGATAATGATGTTGGATTGGCATTGTATGTGCAAGAACAATGGGGAATCGGTAGATCATCTTTTTCTACATTGTGAGGTGGCAAGGAACATGTGGGATTACTTCTTCACAGGACTCAGTTTATTATGGGTCATGCCTTTTAGTTTGGTGGATTTTCTACCTAGCTGGAGAGGTCTCCGCAGTAATTCACAAGTCGCAGCAATCTAGAAAATGGTCCCCATCTGCATGTGTCGGTGTATATGGAAAAACGAAATGATAGAAGCTTTGAAAATTGTGAGAAGACAATGGAGGAGCTGAAAGTTTTTTTCTTTAAAACATTGTTCTCATGGGTGGGGGCCATTGTATGTAATAGACTAAATGTTAATGACTTTCTACTTTTTTGATAGGTAATCAAAGATATTATATTCATAGAAATAGGCAAAGACTAGGTACATAGGAAGTATACATAAAGAACGTCTAACTAGAGGTTACAATAGAAAGAAGAAGATAATGGACACTAAGTTCGTTACAAACTATGGCCCCCGCCCATAAGAATAATGAGTTAAAAAAAGAAAAATCTTAGCTCATCCATTGTTCTCTCTTGATCTTTGAAACTTCTAGCATTTCTCTCCCTCCAAAGACTTTTTACTATCAGTTGTAAACTCTTGTTAGGTATTTCTCATGAATACTCCATGTATACTTGGGCTTTGCCTACTCTTATGAATAAAATACCTTGATTGCCAATCAAAAAAAAAAAAAAGAATTGGCTAGTGAGTTATGGATGGCAATATTTAGCACTTTAAGGATTGAGTGAGTAATGCCCCCAACGAGTGGAGTTGTTTGTATGCTCGTGGAATCCTGGTTGAGGCCAAAGAAATTCAAATGTTTGGAAGATGGAGGCCACCTATGCTTAACGTGGTGTATTTAGCAATAACACAACAATCGAGCTTTTGAAGGCTGAAAAAGGACGGTGTTGGAGTTAAAAGCTACTCTCATCAATACCTTCTATCTTTGGAAGGTCGTCCACCACAACATTGTATCTCTTAGTTTTCTAGACTTAAAAGACTTGTGCTCCTTTTCTTCTTCTCATAAGTTGGGTGTTTCCTTTGCATATTCCCTATGTACTTGGGTTTAACCCCTTTGTGCTTTTAATAAAATGCATTATTACCGATAAATAAAATAAAATGCATTAATTATTAAAAACATGACCAGGGCCTTATCTGAATTGACATGGATTTGGGAGGTCAGAGGATTTTGAGAACTATTACCATTACCATTTGCATGACAAATGCGGAGGATTGATAATGATCCTAAGAACTCCCTTGGAGGGTAGGTGAGAACAGTGGTTGGGAAGATCTCTAAATTGGCTGAATTTTTTTTCTTGGAGGCCTCAACATGTCTAGGAAACAAATGCAGTTGCCAACTGTATAGCTAGCTTATGTTCAATTTTGGTTAGTTAGAAATGTATGCTTGGATCACTTCCTCATGGAACTTTGGTGTTGTATGAGAAAGATGCAAATGGATCTACAATTTTTTATGAGCCTCTAACAATTTTTCAAGTTTCACCAGAAACTTATGAACTGATTGCATATAGAGCTGTCATTAATTGTAATGTATAATCCAATTGCAGCACAAATTGATAGTAGATTCATACCATCAGCGTGTATTATTTTGAATTTGATAGATTAAAAATATAAGATATATATTGTGTAATAAATTCCCCATGCCAAGGAGATTAGGAGGAAACATACCTGCATGTAAGATTTTCTGAACTCTAGTTGAGCTACAGATAGCTTTGAACTAAACGCAGATAAATACTTCTGCTTTATATCCTCACATACTGGTCTTAAAGATCTTTCAGTAATATAACTGGATGATAAATGGGGCTCAATATCACATTCTTGCTCACCATTTGAGCTATTTTCTGATATGCTCAATGTACAATATGCTGGATCAGCCTCAAATGTGAAATCCACATCGTTTTCCCCACTCACTTTTCGCCTCTTCACTTCTTGTTGATTACACTCTTCAATCCCATGCATTTTCAAGGCCTTCTTTTCACAGCTTCCATGGAACTGTTGTCCCTCTAGGTGGAGTTGTTCTGAGCAGATCTCAGCAAGATTATGATGAATGTGAATATTCAATAGAGGGTCTAGACGAAAATCTTCAGAGTGCTCTTCAACTAAAGCCAATGCTTCCTTGTACAATGACACTGCTTGACAAAATTTGTTCTCAATTATAGCTATCCCAGCAAGCCCATTTAAAGCAACAACTATTCTCCTCAGAGCTTCTTCCCCTTCTATCCTGGTCTTACCAATGAGCACATGTAGAATTTCCTCCATAGTCATGGGGGATTGTTGCAAAGAACGCAGACCAGAGCTTCCTACTTGAGGATGGCAGCAGGCCTGGCGAAGCTTCAAGAGTGTGTTCAGCAGCTTTCCAGCCTCCGCATGGGTCACAAAAGGATCAGCAAAAGCATCAGAAGATACACAACCTGCAAAAAGTAAGCATGAACATAGGATAAACTTAAAAAATTGCTTGCCCTACTTGAAAATTGGTATACTTTCTTGTGACTCTTATATAAGTCAGGAAAAAAAAAATTAACCACCTTGGACTTTTCTCTTGAGAAAAACATCTTTCAAACTATCAATTACTTCACGGGCATAACTCATACAAGTTTCATGTTGCCTTTGGTAAAAGTGCTCTTCAATTGGTGAGAAAATGAGCCAAGAAACACACTCATCCTGAGGGGGAAGCTGCAACTCATCTGCTACATCTTTTTTTGATGAACGCCACATGATTTGTTTAAAGAACTTATGTGTAAATTCCACAGCTCCTGCATCTCTCCTCTGGAAAGGTAGAGAGAAAATTTAAGAAGCTGGAGAAATATACAAATATTTGGAACTCCACAAAGACACGGTAAAGCCACTCAAGAAAAGAGACTAAAGGACATTTGTAAATGTACACCAAAGATCCATTGTCCATTTTACTTCATTATCTGGGGAGGGGGGCATTTAGGTATAAGTTATGTTCCATTAGGGTACGTTTGGATCTCAAACTCATCTCAACTCATCATTACAACTTTTTCAAATTCCAACACAAAACATAATAAACAATTCAACTTAAAATCCCAAAATAATAATAATATTAAAAAATAATATTCTAACAATATTTTATCATCTCAACTCAATTCAATATCCAAACACAGCCTAAATTGGGTTTTCCTGACTCCTTGTAATCCCTCAAATTTTTATTCAAGTCACCATGCCACTTTTTTTCATCAAGCATGCCAACTCTGGTAGAAAAACATGTGGCAAGATATTTTATACTATGTCCAATGGATTTTGAGCAACACAACAAGGGGTGAACCAAGAACTTGCATGAAGCAAGAATCGAATCAATCAGAATGGAAACAGGAAGGAGAGGCGAAAGGGAGATTTTCAAGCCTCCAATCAGCAAGCAACAATGGCTGAAAAGCCATTGCACGCTAGCTTGTAGTTGAGGGGTATAGTACAGGTGTCCCTTTCTAGGATTTATATTAATATAAGGCAAGCTTTTTGGAACCCTAGTTTTCTTCAGCTTGCCTTCTCCCCCATTTGTATTGTTCCTAAGGAAAATAATAGACCCCGTCTTTTATGATCCATTGCATGTGGGCAGTTCATTCAAACAGCTGAGGGAATGCTCAGAAATCTCTTAGCACTATCGCTTCCTTGATGGGCCAATGCTAGTTATCGATCATCATTTGCAACGAATATTCCTCTTTTATGTTCCATTTTTCTTTAGCTGCTAAATTCCTCAATCGATTGATAAAGGTAATGAATTCAAAACCAGGCTGCATTTTATCATTCACCAGATGATGGAGATTGGGGGATGTTCCACTAATGCAACTACTGGCCGGTGATTCTGTCAATGACATCATCAAAAAAAAAAATTATCAGTAATGACATCGTCAAAACTTTATTAATCAGTAATAACTTAGGAAGAGGTCCGAATCAACACTCACTTAGAACATTTTGTTATCGGTAACATTCAAATAAAGCATACCCTACACTCAGAAATTTTCACCACGTCTTGAGGTGTTCTCACAGGCTACCCAATGCTTTCTACATATCTAAATTGCATCATCCTTCAAACCTAACACTATAAGTTCTTACAACGTCTGAAACAAATTCCATTATAAAAAAATTTTAGGAAACTCGTCATAGCTTCTGATATGTCAGAGAGACATGAATATATTTCACTTTCAGTCATCCCTTTTTCATGGTTTTGTCTAAAAGAACGCCTCTCTCTCTCTCTTCTTCATCCAAGAGAGAGATCTCAAAGTCAATCTCTCTCATACTCACACATGTAAAATAATGTGCACCTTGTGATAAATAATGCAATGGCTGAATTCAACATATATTTATGATATGATGGCAATATTGGTCAAAGAATCTAAATGGCTGAATTTTGAGTAACCACCATTGCACACCTCATGAAAACTATAGAGAACCACATACCTCATACGGATCTCGTACAACTTCACTCCACCACCTCGAAACATCAAAAGGACTTGCTTTAAGAAATCGTAGAAGCCCATACAAGTCGTCCAGTTTGCGTTGTATTGGAGTCCCTGTTATGCACCAGCGATGCTTAGCATATAACCGAAGAGCCATTTCTGTGGCAGCACCAGCATTAGTTTCCACCATTTGAGCTTCATCCAAGCAAATCCTCCACCAGAATATTCTGGTGAGCGGAGTTGGATTAACAGGATACCTGCAACCAAATGACCACCCATCTTGAAACATTTGACCAGAGAGCTCTGAATCCAAAATCAACTCATTAATGCTTCAAGAGAACGGTATCGAAGGAAACCAAAAGTCTTCTTCACAAGTGGGCAGCGTAACTCTTTTACAATAGATAATTACTCATATATGACTATGTTTTAAGCTGGCCATCAACCTATCTAAGGTTCCTCCTTGTCTTGGGGCTCATCATGCAAAAATGATTTTTTGATAGGTAAAATAAAATTTTATTGTGTCAAGTAAATAGGTGTTGCCCAAGTACATAGGAAGTATATGAACTCATCATGAAAAAATTGATAACGCAGGCAGAGTTTCCAACATAAAATTGTGGCTTCCTTTAATAAGGCACAAGGTAATGAACAAACAAAAATAAAACAAACCTGAAAAACATATCACTATCCAGTGATGGTTGAAAGTAATCAGGATAAAATATCTATTCTGAAGCAAAAATAAATAGATCCAGATCAACATCAACACCTTCACACCCAAAGCAAAAGAAATGGACAAGGATAATGATTATAATTCACGAAAATCAATTCATGATTATCATTTATTCTGTGTATACTTCCTATGTACTCCGGCTATGCCTTTTTCTATCAATGAAGTTTTACTCTTACTTATCAAAAAAATAAATCATGAAAATCAACAGCCTTTAGATATGGTGCTGGTAAATCCTCACAATATAAAGGTTTTGCACAATGGTCATAATCTTGCAAATTCATCTAAAACCACATTCCAACTAAGCAGTTTCCATTGAGATTTTACAGCAGTAAGACAATCGGGTAGGATGGATGCATGTCTCAGACATATACAAGAGCAATAGCTATGCATGAGTGTCTAAAGATACAAGGAAATCATAAACGTTCATGACATTAAAATCTATTACAATCGACCAATGGAATAAGGCATTAATAAAGAACGTTCTAAGCTCGTCCATTGTCTACTCACGATCCTCAAAACTCCGACCATTCATGTCCAACCATATGCACCACCATAATCAGATCGGGACCATCTTCCACATAGCTGCTATTTGAGAGTTACCTTGGATGCCTCTCCATCTGGCCAGTAAATCAACAACCTTCGTCGCATCACCCAAATGGAGCCCCACTCTAGCAAAGATATCATTCCATAAGCTCATGGCTGCAGCACAATGCAACTATAGGTGGTCCACGGACTCCCCACTTTTCTTGCACATATAGTGCCAATCTAACACAATGATTCAGCATTTCCTTAGATTAACTATAGGTGACGATCTTCCCAATGAAGTTGACCATACAAAGAAAGAAGCTTTTAGAGGGGCCTTAGTCTTCCATACATTCTTCCATGGGAATGGATTTGTATTTTGTGTCATAAGGGACTTGTAGAACGAACGTACAGCGAATCTCCCCTTCTTGGACGGAGACCAAAAGATCTTGACAGCTCCTGCATTCACTTCACAAGTATACACAAGATTGAAGAAATTTGTAAATGTGTCAATTTCTCAATCTTGTGTAGCTCAAGGACAATGGCATTCCATTGAGGAGAACCACTACATAGATCCATAAGGTCTGCAATTGAAGCCTTTTGTCTCCATGCAATAGCGTACATTGCAGGTTAAGCTTCCTTTAGGGTTCGACCACCACACCATAAATCATGCCAAAGTCTAATTTTGAAACCAACCCAACTACAAAGCGTATGTATCAAGAGAAGATTGTCCATCCTCTTCTTATGTGTTTCCAAAGCCCACCCTATGTGATCTGCTCACCTCATTCAAGCACCATTCTCCCCAATATCAACCATATTTTAGATCTATTATAACCCTCCATAAAGCTCCCTTCCCCTTTTGGTATCTCCACAACCACTTACCCAATAAGGCCATATGGAAAAAAAAGTTCCGAATTCCAACCCTTCTTCGCGTATTGGCGTACATACCATAGACCAATTCACCAAATGAAACTTGAACCGGTAAGCCACCTTGCAAGGTAGTGGAAATAGTGATAAAAGTTATGTGGGAGTACTTTTTATCAACGTAACTCTACCACCTTTGGACAAGTATATCCTTTTCCAGCTAGTCATATTACGCTCCATTTTTTCCAACACCTCATCCCATATAGACTTCAACTTAAATAAAGTACCCAAGGGAAGACAGAGATACTTCATTAAAAAGGTTGAAACTTTGGACCCCAGGATAATGGCCAAGTTCAATACATTTGAAACATTTCCAACTGGAACTAGTTCTACTTGGCTAAATTTACTTTCAATCCCGATGCTGCTTCAAAGCAAAGTAAGAGAGTCCTCAAATCTTGAATGTGATTTTGATCAGCTCCACAGAAGATAAGAGTATCATCTGCAAATAAGAGGTAAGTCATCTCAAGAGTGCTGGTTCTTGCTTCCCCCACTACAAATGTAGATAGAAATCCGACTTCCACAAGACTTGCGACCATTTTACCAAAAGCTTCCATTATGAAAACAAAAGTTAATGGAGATAGGGGATCACCTTGTCTCAAACCCCTGGCTTGAGCTTCTGAAGAAACCCATTGGAGTATTGCTCACCAAAATGGAGAAATGTACAGTGGATATACAGAATTTAATCCAAGAGCACTATTTCTCACCAAGGCCACACCTCTCAAGCATGTGTAACAAAAAATTCCAATTAACATGATCATATGCCTTATCCATATCAAGTTTGCATAATAACCCTGGTTCACCCAACTTGAGTCTACTATTCAAGCATTCATTGGAAATAAGAACCGAGTCAAGAATTTTTCTACCTCATACAAAGGCATTTTGGAGCTTAAAAATAACGTTCTCCAACATCGTGCTCAATCTATTAACCAATACGTTCGAAAGGAATTTCTGCATCCCACTCACCAAGCTAATGGGATGAAAATCCTTAATCTCCACCACCCTTTTTTTTTTTGGAATGAGAGCAACGAAAGTAGCATTAAGGCTTTTTTCAAAACTACCTCTTTCATGAAACTCATGGAAGAAGCTCATGATGTCATCTTTAACTACTTCCCAACATGCCTAAAAGAAAGCCATAGTCAACCCACCCAGACCCATAGCTTTGTCACCTGCCATACTTTTCACCACCTTGCAAATCTCCACTTCCTTGAATGGCCCCTCTAACCAGCTTGCTTCTTGATGGTCAAGTGACTCAAAAACAAGACATCTAGGTTGTGTTTGAATGTTGAGCTGAGCTCTCTATGAATAGTAGTGAGTTGAGATGATGGAGTGAGTTCTGTGGGACCCATCTAAGATGAGTTTAGATGTATTTATGGAAAGTTGAAAAAGGTTGTGAGTCCCACGTGTAAAGAGATTTTAAGTTGAGATAAGTTTAGTGATTTGAGAATTCGGTGTTTGAATATTAGAAAAGGCCTAAATCTGAACCGAACTCAGCTAAGCTGAGTGCAATCAAGGAACCAAAAGCCCCTAGTCTCGGTCTCCAAGAAAGTTGTTTTGAGAGTAGTCAATCATAATAGTTGGTGATGTGATGCGTGATCTCAAGAGGGTTCGACGTGATCCTCCCATTGTGTCTTCTATGTTAATTAGCCAAGCGATGGAAGAACTTGGTGCACTTGTCCCATTCTTTTAACCATAAAGCCATTGATTTTTGTCTCCAAGAAATCTCTTCCATTATAACCATCCTTTCAACATCCAAGGTCACAAGCTTTTTGTGAGCCTTTTCTTCTTCTGAAAGACCACTCTCCTCCTCCACACCCTCCAAACCCTGTAATTCATCGAAGAGGGAGTTTTTTCAGTGTTCTCCATTTCCAAATATTTGCTCATTCCAATTCTTCAAATCCTTCTTTAAAGCCTTCGGCTTATAAGCCAACACGGAGCTAGAATTGTCTTGTATGGGATAGGGTGACCAAAGCCTTCCGATTTCAGCCACATGTTCTCAAACTTGCAATATCTTTTACTTACATAGATACCTACACAATCAATGATAATAGGGAAGTGATCCAAGAACAACCTTGGAAGTCATTTCTAGATTAGATCCGGAAAATGTGCTTCCCAATCTGGTCAGATAAGGAATCTATCAACTCTTGACCAAGATGGGGTGCTCTATATAAATAGACCACGAGAAGGTGCCACCAACTAGAGGGATGTCCAAAAGATCTTGCTCATAAATGAAGCAAAAAAAAAAAAAAATCGCAATGGCTGAACTAGAGCTACGACCTCCTGATCATTCGCTTAGGAAGCGACTAACATTAAAATCACCCACAATGCACCAAGGAAGGCTCCATAGGCTACAAAGACCAATCAATCCATCCCACAAGACTCTTCTCGCAATATTTGAATTAGGGCCATAAACAACAACAAAGGCCCATTGATGACTATCTTCTACATTCTTGAAAAATATGGCCACCGTAAATTCCCCCACACATCCATCTTTTCCACCACCCTTTTATCCCACATTACCAAGATACCTCTTGATGCCCCTTTAGAAGAGAATATGACCACCCCACTTGACAACAACTCCACAAACTCTATATGATGCTGAGGGAGATGAACTCCAATTTCGTCTCTTGTAAACATACAACGTCTACTTTCCAACCATGGAGATGATTTCTTACTTTGATGCACTTCACTGACTCATTCAGACCCCTTACATTCCACGAGATGATTTGGAGCTACATAAAACCACCGATGTTGCCCTACCCTTGGTCCTACCATGACTCGCACCACCTTCATAGTTCACCAACCAAGTAAGTCTCTTTAATCCCTTTCGCTTTTCTTGGCTGAATGACACTCCATGACTGAATTGGAGTGTTCAGATTCAATAGCTGCGAATAAGGCCAATAATTGATCTTCAAAACCAATGTAGGGGAGTCCTACACACAGTTGAATCTCCTTGGCTTTAAATAGTACCCAATCTTGTGCTTGCATCTGAGCATTCAACGGATACATTAAGTTCAAAGAGGTAGGCTCATCCCACGGATCGTCAACACCATTGTCCATACCATCTGCTACCTCCAAAACCTTACCTACTGATGTCTGAAGCTCCCCTCCTTATTATTGCGTTTGGAGGCTTTGGGCATAAAGATTATCAAGGTACCAGCATCTGTTTGGACGTCTCTTGCACCTACCATCTCAGTATCTTCCACCATCGGCATCTCAATGCCCATTTCTTATACATCCTGTTCAAACTCTATAGTTGTTGGACTTCCAAATGTCTCAAAGGAGCTCACCAACTCATTTTGGCCCTCTTCCGCTACCTAAGAACCCATTACACATCCCAAAATACCATTCTCGGGTTCTAACTTCATCGACAGCCTCAACTTCGACACTCCATTGACCAAGATCCCACCCTCCAGGTCGCCTGTTCCCAACAATGGATTGTATGTGGTCACCGACCAATGGTTAGATGACGTCGGCGTTTCTTTGCCGATAGTAGACGCGGAACCCATTTCTAGTAGCTTGGATTGTTTGACCCGCCAACTTTGGGTCGAACAGGGGTTGGTGGATTGGGCTTTTAATTTGCCTTTCTCGACCCGAGTGTATCTCCTTTCCTGGCTCAGTCTTATATTAGCTACCTTATTCAGCCCCTAATTGCCCAAGCCTGAAGATTTCGATCCCAAGCACAAGCCTAAGACCATTTTCTTATCTACCCTCTGAATAATCGAGTTAACCGACTGTCTGACTTTTAACAAATCTTGTTTAATAAGGAAAAGAGCTTCAGTCTGCTCTACATCTCCTCTCTTGATCAGGGAGCCCCTTTTCATTTATACGTTACTTCTTCAGGCTACAAACGTCTGTGCAATCTTCACAGTGGCTACCTCTCTCTTTAGAAATCCCAGAATTTCCCCTTGCCCTTAGCAATGGTGCTGTTGCAAATCCCAGCCCACTTTTTGCTAGTTTGTCACAGTTGGCGACAAGACCAAGTGCCCGAACCACATCTGTGTAAGACTTAGGCACACCTTCCATCAAGGTCGGCACTTTTGGGTTGTGTTTTGAGTACTTGATAGACCAACTTTTCTTCCCTTTTCCAAATTGTCGTAGGCTTCTCGCAATGCAACCACCATTTTCTTCTACCCTTTCTCCCCTCCATTTCTTCAGGTATGAAGATAAATTTTGTTTGCCATCACCTCCATATTCCCCTAACTTTAGATATCGACCTTGAGAATTGGAACATCTCTGAGCAATATAGCTTCTATTACCATCTCATGAGGTTGTGAAGACTCTTTTTTCTCACTAGTTAAACATTCCTCAAGTGTTCTAATGAACCAGATCACCGTGAACATCCCCAGGATCATCTCTTTCGTTACCTTCTTTCTTTCTTTTTTTTATAAGTAAAAAAATATTATATATCAAAGGAGAAACCAAGTACACAAAATGTTTACAAGAAAACACCTTGCCCAAAATGACCCAAAAAGCCCCTAATGACCCAACGTGAAATAAACAACCCAAAATACACCAAACCGGTTCCCAACCCTTGTTTCTCGTAGACCTAAAACTCTACCTGAACACCCAACCGATTCTCGTCTTCACAATGTCCTCCCTTTAGACTTCCCTCTAGTTGAGCTACCACCCTTAGCGTCGTAGTTAATTTTCCAAGAAAGACACTGTAACTCTCTGCTTTTCTTGAAACTTTTGGTTTCAAGTGCGTGGCTTGCCTCAATCGTAGTGATTAGTTCATTGAATTGGTCTTCACATCCTCCATGTGAAATGCCCACAAACTGTTGAATCTCGTTAACTTTAGGCAAAATCCAGTCCGTTATTGGTGGAAAAGACACCAAGGGAGCAACATTATCCCCAGACACAGTATCCAAATGCACTCCCAACTCTAGGCATTCATCTACATGAGACACCAACTCCAAACCCTTTGGTTCTCCAGCAACCCCATTGGTTCGCTCCAATGGTATCATGGTTTTCATTGGAGATTCTGGGGTGACAACAAGTCCCTTTACCTTTGGGGTTCCTACATCTCCTTCAGACCATGTGTTGGAAAGTTTCCAAAATCTGCCTAGTCAACTCTGCCATATTCTAGGAGATATTGGGTGTAAATGTGTGAAAATTTTAGGAGATTTAGTTTCCTTAGAAGTTAGTATTTAATTTATTATTTCCTACTTTATTCTTTCCTTCTTTCTCTTCAGTTGTAATCTATATATACTGCCTTGTACCTATATTTCAAATTTTTTAATGAGAATAATTCCTATAAATTACTCTCTTATTCCAGATGGTATCAAGAGCAAGGTTCCTTTTTTGATTCATCTAAAAACCCTATTCCCTCTGGCAGCTCAAATCATCTTGGTTTTTCTTCCTTCTTCTTCTTTGCCTTTCTTTTTTGTTGCTGTCAAGCCTTTTACCATGGCTGATACTTCAAACAAGGCTAAATCCAAAAGCAGACCAGAACCAAAACCTACCCATTCTGAACCCTATTTAGTCCAAATCACAAAAATACGACTGAATGAGGCAAACTTCCTATGCTGGTCACAATCAGTCAGGATGTATATTCGAGGGAGGGAAGATAGGGTACTTGACTGGTGAAACCAAGGAGCCCGAGAAAACAGACCCATCCTATGTTATATGGGATGCAGAAAATTCCATGGTGATGGCATGGCTTGTGAATGCTATGGATGAAGAAATTACTGTCAACTACATGTGCTATTCGACTACAAAGGAGCTCTGGGACAATGTTAGTTAGATGTATTCTGACCTTGGAAATTACTCTCAGATATATGAATTGCAGCAGAAAATCAGCAATACTCACCAAGGAGAAGGCAGTGTGACTAGGTATTTCAATGTTCTTAAGGGACTTTGGCAGGATTTAGACTTATTCAATGATTATGAATGGAAAAATTCTGATGATTGCAATCATAATAAGAAGATGGTAGAGAATGCCAGAATTTATAAATTCTTGGCTGGACTTAATGATGAATTTGATGAAGTTAGGGGAAGGATTCTAGGGAGACAGCCATTACCTCCAATTGGAGAGGTATTTTCTGAGGTGCGAAGATAAGATTGTCGTTGGAATGTCATGATGAAAAAAAAAAAGGAGAATGAAACTGTGGAGAACTCTGCTTTAGTTGTTGCCAACCCAGCTCTTTATTGTGCTACTAGCACAGATCTGTCCACTGCCAATATTTCTGCACAGCAGTCCTATTCTAACCAAAGGAGGTTTGAAGATAAGCCTCGGGTATGGTGTGATTATTGCAAGAAACCACACCACACTAGAGAGACTTGCTGGAAACTCCATGGAGAGCCTGCAAACTGGAAGAGCAGCAAATCTGAAACCTCTGGCAGCAACCATATAGCCCCTAGAGTCAATGAAGCAAAGGCTAATTTCCTAAGTGCTGAGCAGGTGGATCATCTTCTTCAATTGCTGAAATCCACTCCTACATCCGGTCCTCCTACTGGTTCCTTGGCCCAAACAGGTGATACCCCTAGTACCTACTCTTGTGGCTTAACTCTTGCACCATGGATTATTGATTCTGGTGCATCCGACCATATGACTAGTACTTCACAATTTTTTCAATCTTATTGCCCTTGTCCTGGTAATAAAAAAGTCAGAATTGCAGATGGAAGTTTCTCTTCCATTGCAGGCATAGGTTCTGTCCAAATCTCTGCCAAAATTGAACTAAAATTTGTCCTTCATGTTCCTAAACTTGCTTGTAATTTGCTGTTTGTTAGTAAACTCTCACGGGATTCTAACTGCAGTGTCATATTCTTTGATTCCCATTGTGAATTTCAGGACCAACTCTCGGGGAGGATGATTGGCAGTGCTAGGATGATTGATGGACTCTATTATTTTGATGAGACCCTATTCAACATTAAACAAGCTCAGGGTTTGAGTAGTAGTAGTAGTCGTTCAATGCCTGTACGAGAACAAATTATGCTTTGGCACCTTAGACTTGGACATCCTAGTTTTCTCTATCTAAAACATTTGTTTCCCAGCTTATTTAAAATTGTTGATTGCAACTCTCTTCATTATGATACTTGTCATTTATCTAAGAGTCATCGGAACACTTATCAATCAAAAGGTTATTGTGCTTCAAAACCTTTTTATTTAATTCATAGTGATGTTTGGGGTCCCTCCAAAATCACTACTGCATCTGGAAAAAAATGGTTTGTGACATTTATTGACGATCATACACGGTTGTGTTGGGTGTATTTGATGAGTGATAAATTTGAAGTTGAAAAATTATTCAAGGATTTTTATCATATGGTTGAAAATCAATTCAAGTATTCTTAGAAGTGATAATGGTACTGAATACTTTAACAAAAGGTTAGGAACTTTTTTGTCAGCAAAAGGTGTTCAACATCAATCTACTTGTCGTGACACCCCACAACAAAAGGTATTGCGGAGAGGAAGAATCGTCATTTATTAGAGGTTGCACGTGCCCTCATGTTTTCTATGCATGTTCCTAAATATTTATGGGGTGATGCTATTTTGACTGCCTATTATCTCATTAATAGGATGCCTACTCGTGTTTTAAAATACATCACTCATTTAGCCTGCCTAAAGGACCTTTTCCCTACTTGTCGAGTAACATCAGATTTACAACTAAAAGTTTTTGGGTGCACTGTTTTTGTTCATATACCAACCCATCTTCGGTCCAAACTTGACCCTAGGGCAGAAAAATGTATTTTCCTCGGATATGCTCCTAATAAGATAGGGTACAAATGTTTTAACCCTATTACAAAGAAAACTCACATCAGTATGGACATCTTTTTCCTTGAAAAACAGTCTTACTTTAGCCATAACTATCTTCAGGAGGAAAGAGAAAAGTGAATATGAGTTCTAGCAAACTTCTAATCTTTTTCCTAATGTTTTCATTGACATTGACATGAAAATCCATACTCCTTTAAAAGGTCAGGAAACAGAAAATTTATCTAGTGAAAATAATGGAATTCCTAGTCTACCTATACAAGGCATAAGTGATTCACAACCAAGGGGAGAAATACTACCAGATATTACCTCATCTGAACTTCGTGTTTATACTAGAAGAAGAGATCGTCAAAATAATAGAAATCCTTCTTCTAATCCGGAGCAAAGCCAATTATCACCACCTTTACAAGTTGGTCCTTCCAATACACCAGGTAACTCTTCCACTCCTGCTCCTTTTAAAGACAATTCTTCTGATCTAGACTTACCTATAGCCCTTAGGAAAGGAGTTAGAACCTACACCACACATCCTATTGCCAAACATCTATCCTATCATAGACTTTCTGATACTCATAAGGCCTTTACATCCAATATTTCTCACTTGTTTATTCCAATAACCATTCAGGAAGTCTTGGATCACCCAGAATGGAGATTGGCTGTTAAAGAAGATTGGATCACCCACTAATTGCTAATGGCACTTGGGAAATTGGTGATCTACCAAAAGGGAAGAAGACTGTGGGCTGTAAATGGGTATTTACAGTCAAATTCAAGACTGATGGTAGTATAGAGAGGTACAAAGCAAGACTTGTGGCAAAGGGGTTCACTCAAACATATGGAATTGACTACTAGGAAACTTTTGCTCCTGTAGCCAAGATGAACTCAATCTGTGTGTTACTATCCCTAGCAGTCCATTCAAACTGGCCCTTGTATCAATTAGATGTGAAGAATGCCTTCTTAAATGGAGACCTAGAGGAGGAAGTTTTTATGAATCTACCACCAGGATTTGAAGGCAAAGAAGGCAAGGGGAAGGTGTGCAGATTGAGGAAGTCTTTATATGGACTTAAGCAATCTCCTAGAGCTTGGTTTGAACACTTTGGGAAGGTAATAAAGAGTCACGGCTACTACCAAGGTCAAGCTAACCACACTATGTTCTATAGACACACTGGTGGTGGCAAAGTAGATATACTTATTGTCTATGTTGATGATATTATTCTGACAGGGGATGACAGTAATGAAATTTACAGATTAAAGAAGATTCTTGCTAAGGAGTTTGAAATCAAAGACTGAGGTAACTTGACATATTTTCTTGGCATGGAGTTTGCAAGGTCAACGAAAGGTATATTTGTTTCCCAACGAAAATATGTTCTTGATTTACTTGGGGAAACAGGTTTTTTAGGTTGTAAAGCTGCAGAAACACCTATAGAGCCTAATCTAAGACTCCAACTAGCTAAACCTGAAGAAGTAATCAATAGAGAACAATACCAAAGATTAGTAGGGAAACTATTGCATCTCTCTCACCCACGGCCTGACATAGCTTTTGCAACAAGTGTGGTAAGCTAGTTTATGCACTCACCAGGACCTAAACATTTTGATGTTGTATACAAAATCCTAAGGTACCTAAAGGGGACTCCAGGTAAAGGCTTATTGTTTGGAGGTCATGGGAGTTTACAAGTTGAAATATACACTGATGCAGATTGGGCTAGAAGTGTCACTGATAGAAGATCAACTTCTGGCTATTGCACATTTGTTGGAGGAAATTTAGTAACATGGCGCAGCAAGAAACAAAATGTGGTGGCAAGGAGTAGTGCAGAGGCTGAGTTTAGGGCTGTTGCTCATGGAATTTGTGAAGCACTATGGATTAAAAGATTGCTAGAAGAGTTGAAAGTTACTAGTTCATTACCAATGAAACTGTATTGTGATAATAAAGCTGCAATAGCTATTGCTCACAATCCAGTTTTTCATGACAAAACAAAACATGTGGAGGTGGACAAGCATTTCATCAAGGAAAAAGTAGATAGTGGGGTAATCTGTTTGCCCTATATTTCTACAGCTGAGCAAGTAGCAGATATACTTACAAAAGGACTGCCTAAGAAACAGTTTGAAAACTTAATCGGCAAGCTGGCTATGGAAGACATCTTCAAACCAGCTTGAGGGGGAGTGTTGGAGAGTTTCCAAAATCTGCCTAGTCAACTCTGCTGTATTCTAGGAGATATTGGGTGTAAATGTGTGAATATTCTAGGAGATTTAGTTTCCTTAGAAGTTAGTATTTAATTTATTCTTTCCTACTTTATTCTTTCCTTTTTTCTCTTCAGCTGTAATCTATATATACTACCTTGTACCTATATTTCGAATTTTTTAATGAGAATAATTCCTACAAATTACTCTCTCATTATAGACCTTAGCAATACACCATTTTCCTTCAACTCTGCGAGGACCAAGGGTGTAGTACCGACTATCGGTCTATCCGGTGTTACATGAGGCGAATGACATTCCATTACTGATGTCTCTACGCCAATACCCGATGTAGACCCTGCTTCAAACAACCCAAATTTCCTTTTGACCCGCCAAACTCTCCTGGATCTAGATATAGGGATAGAGCCAAATCTGATCTTCCGTTTTCCTTTAACTGGGTTTAAATGCTTCGGGCCTATCTTGTTTCTTGCAGCCCTGTTGCCTCCAATTGAAAGCCGGTCTATTTTCAAAGGCAAGAAAGATATCGTTGCCTTTAGCTCGACAAGTTGGGTTTCCATCTCCTTTAAGGAATTGTGCATCTCTACAAGCTGGCCCTGAGACGTGATTTGCGAATCTCCTTCACTTTGAACTCCCGAAGCATGACCTGTCTTTAGAGTTGCCGCATAGGATCGCCTCGCCAATGAGGATTTACTAGGAATTTTGTGCACCTCCAAGTTTTCCTTCTCTGACACGCCACCGACATGTCTGCTATGCGACTCCCTAGCAGAGCCACGTCCTGCAGCACCTTGTCTTTCGTTCCCTCTCTTGTCGAAGGAAAAGTCACGCAGCACCTCCCCCATCCTTCTCCAACCACTGCCCCCCTCCTCAAGAATGAAGATAAAATTCCTCCTCCCACCACCACCATATTCTTCTACTGCCATATAACGTCCTCGAGTATTTGAGCAGCGGTGCGCCATGAAGTTGCGTCTACCTTCCCTCTGTTAATGCAAATACTTTTAAACTCAATGAGAAGCTGTTTCGGGAGTCTCATGATTAATATTTAAGGGTTGGTTTGGATTCAAAGATGAGATGAAATGAATTTAGATGAAAGTTGAAAAAAAATATTATTAGAATATTATTTTTTAATATTATTATTGTTTTGAAATTTGAAAAAGTTGAATTATTTATTATATTTTGTGTGGAAATTTGAAAAAGTTGTAGTGATGAAATGAGATGAGATGAGATGAAACATTTTCCGAATCCAAACGGTGCCTAAATTGAACTCAAACTCTCATCATTAAGAACTAGGAACCATCATCAGTGAAAAAGGTGTATGGACTATGGAGAGAAAAAGAGAGTCCCTCTCTCAATTTAAATTCATTAGTTTTGGAAGCCTTTTTATTACAATAGTACCAAATAATAGCAAATGAAAAATTAAACTAGAATATAATTTTTATAGTTTTAACTCATCATTCTAAATTCCAAAGCTGCCTCCTAGATTCTTAACACATTCAGTGAAGCAATCATGCAAACCTGCATGACATTCAGAATTAGTTCCCCAACTATGAAGAAATTTTTGTGGAGGCGATTGCCAGAAATTCTCAACACACTTGATCTACACTACTTGAGAGCCTTACAAGCAATCTAATACAAACTTTTTTTTTTATAAGAAATTTATTAAAAAACGTAATTAGGCATAGCCCAAATACACAGGAAGTATACAAGAGAGAGACACCTAATTACAAGCTAACCCTGAAAAACAATACAAATGTCATTAAGACTATTCCCATCCAATACAATAACCGAAGCCCAAAGTGGCAAGGTATGAAAAAAAAAAAGCTCTAATCCCTTCCACCGATCGTTTTCTATTCTGAAAACAGCGCCCATTCCTCTCATTCCAAATACACCACATAAGACAAGAGGTATCATCTTCCAAACGGTTGCTATTTGACGATTTCCTAGAATCCCTCTCCAACATGCCAAAAGGCTCACCACCCTCTTGGGCATCAACCAAGCAATTCCCGCCTTAGCAAATACCTCGTCCCACAAAGCCTTCGACACATCACAATGAAGAAGAAGATTCGCCAATTCACCACATCTTTTGCACATAAAGCACCAATCCATTGCAACGATACCAAGCTTTCTCAACTTATCAATGAGGCACGTTGCATCTCCAAATATTTTTCCAAGGAAAAAAGTTAGTAGAAAAATGTGATGCCAAGACCTTGTATAAAGATCTAACCGAGAATTTCTTATTATCAAACTTATTCCAAAGTAATCTATCCTCCCCTCCAGAGTTTATGCTTAAAGCATAAAGCAAGCTGTAAAATTCAGTAATGTCCCCCCACTTCCCACTCTTGGACATCTCTAATAAAGCTTACTAACCACTGAATAAATCCAGCAGTGTTGTCCATGTAATCAACATGGAAGCACCTTTATTCAAAGCAATTATGAAGAGAGAGAGGAAAACACTCTTCAAGGCCTCATCCCCACACCACTAGTCCTGCCAAAAACTTATCCAATTTCCCCTACCCATCTCAAATCTAAAATTTCTAAAGAACTCCCCCCATCCATTATGAATGAATTTCCACACTCCCATACCATATCCCCTCTTACTTCGTTAGAGCACCAACCACCCCAAGTACTCCCATACTTGGCATCAATAACAATCCTCCAAAGAGTCCCCTTCTTGATGATACCTCCACAACCATTTCCCTAAAAGTACCTTATTGAAAGTTTTCAACTTTCTAATCCTCAAACATCTCAATGAAAGAGGAGTGCAAATCTTATCCCACTTAAGCAAATGGAATTTCTTCTCATTCTCCATACCGCCCCACAAGAAAGCACAAATATCATTTCCATTCTATTAGCCACTCCTACAAGCAAAGGAAAAAGATATAGGAAATAGGTTGCAATATTAGATAAGGTGCTCTTAATTAAAGTGATTCTACCTCCTTTGGACAAATAAATCATTTTCCAACCAGCCAATCGACATTCAATCTTCTCTATAATCCCATCCCAAATAGCCTTGGATTTATGAGGTGCCCCCAAAGGGAGGCCAAGATACTTCAAAGGCAAGCTAGAGACTTTGCAGCCCAATATATCAGCCAAATCCCCTCGATTATTGACCATACCAACAAGGATCATTTCAGACTTTGATAGGTTCACCTTTAGGCAGGATACGGCTTCAAAACATAGCAAGAGAGCCCATATAGAATAGATCTAATCAAAATTTGGTTCACAAAGGATCAAAGTATAATCCACAAAGACTAAATGAGAAACATTAACGCTGCCATAAGAAGGGCTGCCCACCGAAAAGCCCCATATGAATCCCCTATCCACCATCGCCTTCAACATTCTGCTCAACACATCCATAACTAAAACAAAAAGGAAAGGGGACAGTGGATCCCCTTGTCTCAATCCCCGGGAGCTGTTAAAGAAACCAACTAGTGTGCCGTTAACCAAAACCAAAAATCTAACTGTAGATATGCAATGCTTCATCCAATTACACCACCTCTCTCCAAAACCATACCTACTAAGGGTAAAAACCAAAAAAGCCCAGTTGACGTGGTTGAAAGCCTTCTCCATATCCAATTTACAAAGGATGTCTAGAACGCCACCTCTGATTCTACTCTCCAATCACTCATTAGCAATAAGAACGTAGTCAAGAATTTGTCTTCCCTTGACAAAGGCATTTTAAAATTGTGTGATGATCTTCCCCATAACCACACTCAAACGGTTAGCACGCATCTTCAAAATGATTTCGTATACACTACTAATAAGACCGATGGGACAAAAATCCTTCACCTCCACGGACCCAACTTTGTTAGGAATAAGCGCAATGAATGTAGCATTAAGACTTTTCTCAAATTTCATAAATGGATGAAATTCAAGAAAAACCTTCATGATGTTGTCCTAACAATGTCCCAACAAACCTGAAAAAAAGCCATGGAAAATCCATCTGGACCCAAAGCTTTATCTTTGTCCATTCCTCTTATCACATTGAGCACCTTCTCCTCTCCAAACATTCTCTCCAACCAAAGTGCACTAGGCTGGTCAATCGAATCAAGCACCAGCCCATCAACCTTAGGACGCCAAGAATAAGGCTCTATTAGGAGCTTTTCATAAAAATGAACAATGTGATCCTGAATTTCATATTGATCCATAATGACAATTATCTTCCGAGTGGAGCACCTCAATGGCATTATTCCTTTTTTCTTATGTCGGGGAACCTCTCAATGGCGTTATTCCTTCAATAAGAATTGGCAACTCTATGAAAGAATTTGGTGCACTTGTCCCCTTCTTCAACCAAAGGGCCCAAGACTTTTGTCGCCAAGAAATCTCCTCCATGAGAGTAATTTTTTCCAATTCAGTAGCAACACCAAGTTTCTTTTCCTTCTCATCAACCGATAGAATCCCAACAGCCTCTTTTTCATTAAAGCAAATTAGCTCCTCCAAAAGTGACTTTTTCTAATCCACGATGTTCCCGATGACTTCCACATTCCATTTCCCCAAATAATTTTTCAATGCTTTTAGTTTTCTTGCTAAGACAAAACTGGGTGTACCCAACAACTAATAAGAGGGCCACCACTCTCTCACCTTATCTACAAAACCATCAGCTTTTAACCACATGTTCTCGAATTTAAAATATCTCTGCCCCTCATGAATACCTCCACAGTCCAAAATGATGGGAAAATGATTAGAACTTAATCTAGGGAGACCTTTTTTGCATAAGTCAGAGAAATGTGCCTCCCAAGAAGGGGAAATAAGAAATCTGTCCAACCTGGACTATGCCCTCCCATTCGACCAAGTGAAATCGCCCCCTACCAAAGGTAAATAAACCAAACCCAGGTCAAAGATTAAATCAAAAAAATCAACCATGGCCAAATCAATACGAGAATCCCCCGACCTTTCACTTGGATACCAGATGATGTTAAAATCGCCACCAATACACCTCGCACCCTCTCACCAACTGCACAAGCCAGCAATCTCATACCAGCAATTTTAAAAAAATATATAACTTATGCTCAGAAACTTGTACAGCATGAAGAGAACATAAAAAGGTCATTACAAAAGAGGGAAAAAAAAAAAAAACACCACAAACCTCTTCTGGAATCTCATGAAGCGTCGATCACCTTCATGCCTATCAAAGTCATGTGACAGATCTTCTTTGAGCACATCATATGTGGTTAATACGATATCAGCACTGACAAGCTTGCTGATATCCACACCAGATGTATTTGAAAGAGAAGTGATTTTCACACCTTCATAGAGACAAGTTCTTAAAGAACTTGGACGTGTATGACTACGATAAGAAATAACAATAATAAGTCAGTTGGAACAGCAGTTCAATGCATAAAAAAATATGGTAACAAACTTAGTAAACCATCCAGTCAAGGATCCAAATTGAGTTGCCTTGTTTTAATCAATATGGATTGTTTATGAAATTTTATCCCAAAAAGGGACAAGAAATTAGTTATTTAAAGAACATACAGTATCAAATACAAAAAAATATTGTTCATCATCACACTTATGAGCAAATGTGCTCCTATAAACACAATGGTTGACCCCTATGTAAAAAAAAAAAAATAGTTTCCTATAATGTCTTCATCATGGTACATAGCATGAATCTGGTTCTTGGATAACTGCAAACTTCCTAAAGTTATAAGAACAGGAGATCTCATCAGGTCAAATGCTAAGATCTCATCGTGTCAAATGCTATGAAGAGCCAACAAATCTCCTCCATGAAGATTAATGATTGATTGTATATAGATCAATAACAAGTAAAGTTTTACAAGAGTTATCAAGTTTTACAAGAGTGGGAGTACAATTTAAAAAGAAACTATACCGTATAATTTCGGCATGCCATTGGGGTAATATCGGAGCCGGGCAGACTATAAGAGTGGCACCAGTAGCAAGGGGAGATTCAGTCGCGTGCATCAGTTCCAAGCATAATGGGCAAATGTGTTCCCCATCTCTCACAGCAATGTTAGCTGTCTTTTTCCTTCTTATGTACCCTTTTGACTTGATCATTGACTTCTTTTCACATCGTTGTAAACCAGAAACTTCATCAGACTTTAGTTTTCCTTCGGGTGAATACCCAACACAATCTGCATGTTGCCAAGCGTCACATATATCACACTGTACCCATAATCCTTCATACTTTCGACTTTCACTGACAGCCCCACATATACACTCAACACGCTCCCTTTTCAATCTCTTAATATTAGATTTTTGCAATTCTGATTGAGAGTCAATAAATATGTCATCTTCAGATGCGGACTTCTGATGAGAAAAGATGCAAGCAAGCAGTTCAACTGTTTTTCCCAAACCCATCTCATCTGTGAAAGCAATAAGAGACATAATCACCATGGTGGAATCAATCAGTGGCAAATCACACTCATGTACACTTGGCATCCTTAAATAGTTTAAAACAAAGAACCATGTCCACCATTCCCAGGAGGATCTTCCACAGGCTTATGAAAAGAAATCATTCTTAGAATCTTATGCATTCCTATTCTTAACCTCATTTCCTCCTAGAGCCAAGAAAATCATAAAAATTTTGGAACAGAAATGTTAGAAACTGTTTGTCTAAACATTAAATTTTTCAAGTACATAAGTCAATATCATATATAGCATCTAATGAACCACATTAATCTTTTTTTCATATATAAGTAATGAACCACATTAGGTTGCATTTGGTTCTTTGACCGAACTCAGTTCAGCTGAGTTTGGTTCAGATTTAAACCTCTTTTAACATCCAAACACTCAACTCCCAAATAATTAAACTCATTTCAACTCAAAACCTCTTTACACGTGGGACCTACAACCTTTTTCAACTCAATACCTCTTTATACATGGGACCCACAACCTTTTTCAACTTCCCATAAATACATCTAAACTCATCTTAACATCCAAACGCATCTAAACTCATCTTAAGGGAGCCCCACAAAACTCACTTCATCATCTCAACTCACTACTGTTCATAAATAACTCAACTCAGCTCAACATCCAAACGCAGCCTTAATCTTAATCAAATTTGGTATGAAGTTGTAAAAAGAAAAAAGCAGAAGACTATGATTGAAAGGTTTGACATGGGCAGGACACAATACAGAACTGGTGCGTACCAGCAAGAATTCCACCAAAGACATATGGTGGAGATTGCTCTGGGTGCAAAGAAATGTTTCCGCTGAAAAAACAAAATTGCAAAGTAAGCATATGGAAAGGGGAGGGGGGGGGGGGGGAGAGAGAGAACTAAAATAAAGTAAAAGCACGATGAACACTGCAACTATTTTCCTCAATGCTAAGGACCAACTGAAAAATCGATACCTGAATGGATTGTAGAACATTTTTGTACATGTGCCTATAAAATCCACACGCAAACATAAAGGAGACAAAAATGAAAAACTTCTTGAATCTCCATTCTCTCGTTGTATCATCCAGTAAGCTGCACGGCGTTGATATGGTCTCAGATCAGGAAGCAAGTCGAGTATGTCATGTTCAAGCATTGGATCCGCTCTGTACAGGAGATAAACCATTAACTAAAAAAAATTAAACCAGAAAATTTCAGATTTTGAAAAGAACATATGAAGGAACTGCATAAATTTATACAGCATAAATACTTTTTTTTTTGGCAAGTAAAATGAAAATTATTAAAACAATTAAATACCAAAAAGAGAATAATGGTAACAGAAAGACACTGTTACTAACTTGGATGGCTTGATGGCTTCATAAAACCCAGCAGCATCAAGCCTTGCACGTTTCTTTGTATCAAGATTACCATTTCCCATCTCCATGTGCAAATCAATTTCCATTTCTGCTGATGTATTAACTCCATACCTAGCCTCTGAAGTCATTCCTTCTGGACGCAGCCAAGCCATGACATTCATCATGCTCCTTTTCCATAGTTGCCTTGTATTCTCCAAAAGTGACTCACAAGCTTCAAAGGCACTTTTAAGAATCTCCACCCTCACCCTGAGAGATGATGTGTTCCCTAGAGATGTAACCCCCATAACTGGCCGTAGTGTCATAAACTTCAAACTTGCCAAGTGAACAAGAGCAGAAATACCCTCTTCTGGTCCATCAAAACTACCCGACAAAATCACCGAGTGTGTCTTTTTATCCTTTCTTGTGCATATTTCTATGAATTCTAAAGATACATCGCTAGAGGATAACACAGGCCAATGACCTAGTTTAATACGACCTACAAATTCATGAATGTTGCACAATCTAAACCTTAAGGAATACTTGGAATCCAGTAAAAAATCATGATTCACTTCACAACCAGAAAAACCTTCTCTCAAATTCAAATCTATTAGAACAACTTCCGAAATATCAAGGTGCTCATCTGAAGCCCAAGAAGCCCGATCAAGTTCCACGAAATATGGCTCATCAATTATGTTAAATTCATTGTTCTGCACATGCTCGGTATTTATAGCTTGCTGATTCCGCGGCCCCGCTTCAGCAATATGATGGCTTTCTACTACTGCCTTAACGGAATGCTGAGGATGGCTTTGCTTCTTTCTACCCATCACACCGTAAGCAAAAAAATATCACCTATTGTTGACATAACCAACGTTCCCAATGTTAAGTATTTGGGAACGAGAACGTGAATTAAGAAACATAATACCAAGAAAGATGAGGTTAAGAAAGAATCGTAGTTAAGAACAATAGGAAACGTGGCGGATTTCAAACCTCAATCGATATGTGTTTGGTAAGAGTTGGAATGAAGAACCGGAGGAGATTGAACCCCAGGTCCAGGCGCTACTTGAAAATTGCAAGTTTGGAAGGTTTGATAGAACGCAGAGAAAAGGCGAGTAGTGAGTACACGTACGACGTTTCGTCTAGGAGTAGGGCTCCACTAATCTGAAAGTTCCGAGTTTTGCTACAAATTAACAATTGTTCACATCACATATTTCATATCTATAACTCTTTTATAAAGTATAGGAGTATTTTTTTTAATAAATAGTAACTGATGAGAATAATTTTTCTCCCAATATAATCTTGACAGTTGTTCATTAATGGCTAGTTTGGATAGTGAGATGAGATAATTTTATATGAGTTGAATAAAATATTGTTAGAATATTATTTTTCAATATTATTATTATTTTGAGATTTGAAAATTTTGAATTGTTTATTACATTTTGTATAAAAAATTGAAAAATTTGTAATGATAAGATGAGATGAGATGAAATACTTTCTGAATTCAAACGGGACTAGGCCCTGTTTGGATTCAGAGATGGTTTTATTTCATCTTATCTAGCACCGTTCATCCGGGCTGGATTTTTTCCTTACCTGGTCCAGAACCCGAGTTGAAAAACCCGGACCAACCCGATCCGGGTACAGGTTTGAAACCCAGGTACTTAAAACCCAATACCCGAGTCTTTTAAAAAAAAAAATTTCGGATACCGGTTTCTCTCTCTCTCTCTCTCTCTCTCTCTCTCTCTCTCTCTCTCTCTCTCTCTCTCTCTCTCTCTCTCTCTCTCTCTCTCTCTCTCTCTCGTTACGCAACAACTAAAGAAAACTAAGAAACCCTAAGTCCCTGCCTTCATCATCGTGACCCTGTGAGTCGTGACCCCATTGCAATCGTCGCATCTCCATCGTCGTTTTGTTCACTTGTTTGAGTACTACATCTCGACCCAAAAAGATGAACAGCTCTCTCTCGTTGTGCTGCATTAGAAGTAGAAACCCTAGGTCCCTAGCCATCGCCATCGTGACCCCATCGCCGCAGCTCCTTCTTCGTCGCCGCATCTTTGTCGCCGTCGACCTTTGCCTCTAGGTCGTTGTTCCGGTACTCTCTCTCTCTCTCTCTCTCTCTCTCTCTCTCTCTCTCTCTCTCTCCTTGTAACTATGTTTCTGTACGTGAGTACAAAGTCATTGGGTGTGTGAACTATTTACCGTTGAGATGGGTCATGCGGTGGTGGGTGGATGCTTTAACTATCTGTTTGCTGGTGGCCGTGAGGTTTTTGGAATGTTCGAAACTTTTTTTTTTTTAATTTGTATTGGGTATCAACTTGTTTGTGGATTCGCATATTTTAATGAATCTGTTTGGTTGTTGGGAAAGTTGAAGGAAAAAAGCTCAAATTTGTTTACTTTGTCATTTTAACTCTTTGTATATACTTATACATGCTCTGTTTGAGTCCAAGAGAAATTTTCATAAACACCACAGTTTGAGTCTGATGTATCTAGAATTTTTTATGGTCAAGTCGATAGCTTTTTGAGCTTAAAAAGCCTTATTTCATCTTTATGTTGATCTCTTCTAAGCCTTCTTATTCTTACACCACCATAAAAGGACAAATAATTTCTTTGCATGAATAACTAGGGAATGAGCAAATAAAAAAATTTAATAAAGTAAAGGCTTTTACTTTAAAAAAAAAATCTGGTTACAAACTAGAACCCAGATCCACTCGGGTCTGACCCAGACCACTCCGATTCGGGTTCCTGCCTGGGTTTTGGTATTCCCGAGTCGGAATCCGGATGAACACCTCTAATCTCATCTCATCATTATAACTTTCTCAAGTTTTCACACAAAATATAATAAACAATTTAACTTTTCAAATCACAATTCAACTTTTTCAAATCTCAAAATAATAATAATATTAAAAAAATATTTTATAATAATATTTTTTTTAATTTTCATCTTTTATCTAAAACCATATAATCTCATATTTAAATTCAAACCAACCCTGATCATTATAAATTTTCCAAACCTTCAAATAAAATATAACAAATAATTCAATTTTTTCAAATTTAAAAACAAAAATAATATTTCAACAATATTTTATTCAACTTTCAACTCTCATATTATCTCATCTTAGCTCAACTTAACTCACTATACAAATCTCTCCTAAAAATGTTTATGATTAAATAATATTATGAATAAAATGAGATGAGATGAGATATAAACTTTTTTCAAGCATCCCTAATTGCATGGACTAGATGCCGTTTGAATAGTAAGTTGAGTTGATATGAAAATTGAATAAAATACTATTAGAATATTATTTTTTAATATTATTATTATTTTGAGAATTAAAAATATTGAATTGTTTATTATATTTTGTGTGAAAATTTAAAAAAATTATAATGATAATATGAGATGAGATGAGATGAAACACTTTCACTATCCAATGAGCCTAAAGATTTTGTATAATTTAGATGAAATGAGTTGAGATAGTTTTTGAATCCAAACAAAAGCTTAAACTAATCATTACAACTTTTTCAAACTAATCAATACACTTTTCTCAAACTTTCAAATAAAAAATAAAAAAATAATTCAAAATTTTAAAATCTCAAAATAAAAATAATATTAACAAATTATATGTTAACAATATTTTAATTTTATAATATTTTTTATTCAATTTTTTCTCTCTTGTTTTTCAAAACGCAATAAACACTTAATTCAAACTATCTCACTACTATTTACAAATCATCTTACTATTATTCACAGTTTTATCTCGTCTCCTTCATCAAGCATCCCCTAATTAGTACACTGAAAAAAGCAATGTTACATACAATACCCATTTGGGGATTACATGTGCAAGCCTAATTAATTTTGTCTTTAAAATTTTTAAAAGTTACAATAATATCATATTCAAAATGATACTTTTTTATATTTAATTAAGGGTTTGCACATACAGTACCCATTTGAGTACTGCAAATATAATTTATCTTATATTTTAACATTTTTTCTTACTGTAAATTAGATATGATATATAACATTAAATCACGTCAGCGTACAAATTGAGGATTGTTATAGACACAAGAGGCTACACAAAAGTAATTTCATAAGTTAACGTAGTTTCATAGAATTCGTTAGATCTACTTTACAATAAAAGTAACTTTACAATCTAACAAATCACATGAAAATACGTCAGTTTGTAGGATTAATTTTATATAATTCATTTATGACTAAAATATTTCTCAAATTTTTATGTAGTATTTATATGTAGACCTAACACTTCTCTTAAATTATAACATCTACAATTAATTAAAATTGTAAAATAAAAATGGTCTATAAATTAGATAAATTGTAAAGCATCGGTTTAATTTTTTGCCACGTAAGTTTTGGATTTCCAAAGTTTACATGTCGGAGTCATAAATTTTAAAACCCTCGTATTTTATTTCTATGGTCATCTCAGTTAGTCGTCTTGGGGAATAATTGAGACGTGCTAATCAATTAAAACTTGATACATAACATCATCCCATTCAAATCAATTATACATATAAAGATATTTCTTGTAAGTAAAGTTATCAAAAGACTAACTATGAGACTAAAATAAAGTTAACAAAAATAAAACATTCAATCCTTAAAAAAAGAAGCATATTTATGAATTTTTGGATTAAAAAAGGCACTACCTTTGTCGGGCTAGGTTTAAACTCATTTCTATACTTCTATTTTAGGGTTGTTTTTAGGACTATTTATCTGGGTTTCGGTCTGGAAATCCGGATATACCTGAACTATAACTCGAGTTTCAAACCCGGGCCAAAACCCGGACCAAGTTAACCTAGTTCGAACCTAAGCCGAAACCTAGATGAATCCAGCTTTTAAACCCGATACCAGATATTTTTTCCGTATAACGGAGACATTTCTCAAATACTGAAATCATACATTTCTCTATAAATTCCTTAATTTGGGGATCGCTCACCTTACTGAGTGCAGTAGGTCCAATGCCCTACAACAAAGATGCATCAATATACATATTGGAAGTTAGCTTATAGATTTTTGTTTCATGGTAAAACACCCAATAGATGGTATCATGATAGGCCAAAAGTTGCTTAGCTTACCGAGATAACTTTATGATAGATTTGAGCTGGGTTTTTGCATTTATTTCTTCTACATACAACCGCGGTGAGGAACTACGATGTAATCTGCTAATGCCATGTCAGGGAATATATTAAATAAATGAAGAAGAAGAAAATGGACGAAAGGAAATATACGAAAAGAGAGAAACCAACGGATGCCCAAACTTTGTTAGGAGAAAAAGCAGAGCAGAGGAGTCGTCTTCTACAACTCAAATATGTGGTTGTCTTCGTGGGTAGGAGAAAACGCAAAGATTGCTTGTTCATCTTCAGTCTCAGATTTGCCAGATCAAAAAATAAAGAGTGATGCTTCCAGATCAAAATGGACTAACGAAATAAAGAGATTTCGTCCTGTCTACCTCTCGACATTACTCGAGTACCTCGTTGCTGAAGTTTTTTTCCTTGCATTTTGGTCTTTACTTGTGTCTCCACCTGTGCCCACACCTAATACCTATGCCTCAAGTAAATAAATGCGCTTCCGAATGATGGGTCGGTTGTGGATTTGTATCAAAATTGGTTTGATTTTGAATGATGGATTGGTTTGATTGTGTCTTCGTGTGTAAGAGAAAAAGTAGAGAGGGTGGTCATCAGCGTGGGTAGGAGAAAAGAAGCAGAGAGAGGTTTGTAGAAACTAAAGCAGAGAGAGAGGTTTGTGTGAGTCGTCGCGGGTAGGAGAAATTTGGACAGTTGTAGATTTGCTTTCCAGTATGCATCCCATCTAGATCTATGAAATAAATGCCTCATTTTTTTTTTCTTTGAGGGGTTGGTGATTTCTTTGGTATTTTTCAGGAGGAAACCATTGATGGGTTCGATTAATCTTTCCATCAATTTTATGCAAATCCAATGTTTACTGAACCATTTCCTAGGATCAGTTATTTTTGTAGGTTTTCAGAATATAGATTTGTAAGCTGATGACTTTTTTAATGGTTTTCTGACAAATAAAACATGTTCATGCTCTTCGTGGTTTTTATCTTTCTTAAATAATAACTTGCCATGGTGGGCTTTCCATACTTTTCCACATTTCCTTTCATTGAGGGAAACTTGGGTGATGTTACTGCAAAGAAGATTAATAGGATGAAGGAGAAATGAAGTAATGGGTAGATGAAGACAAGACAAGGCATTTTAAACTTGAATAAACGGTACCGTTTCATTTATGCCTTGCGGGACGCGATTCTTGGCTCTTCCCTCAGCCAATTACACCTAGCATTTTTCTTCTGTATTCACTAAAGAGATGGACAAACAAGACAGGGGTCAAAGGGGTGAGAGGAGTAGGGATCAGAGGTGTGACAAGCTTCATTTCCACCGTCTCTTATATAAATTTATGCTCATAAAGCATGCATATATGAGCAGGTATAACGTTGCTAAAGACTTTAACGGCAAGTATTGCTAAAGTGTGTAGCTATGTCTCAATTTGTCCTTATGATTTGAACCATTTAGAAAATCGCTCATCTGTCTTGTCTGGTATTGTAAACTTGGGTTTTGGATTTAAGATTCGGTATCCGGACCGAGTGTAACAGGGGTTTTGCAACCTAGATTCCAGACCGGGCCGAAAAAAAAATTAAAATTAAAAAAAAAGAAGGATCGAATGAACAGTCCTAGTTGTTTTATCCTAAATTCTTAGCATTTTATTTTTTTCCTTTTAATTGTTTATTAATTTTTACTTTTTGAAATTTTTTCATATTTTTCTAAAGATAGTTACTTTTATATTTTATTATGAATAACAATATATATACAATTAGTTTATAATAATCTTTAGATTTGAATTTTACATTTTCTTATTATTACTAATTCTCTCTCATTCTACAAATAGTTGTAAAATAATTGTTTTTGTACATTAGTATTTTATTATTTGAAAAATAAAGATGAAAGGATTGAAAAACTTATATAGTATTAATATATGATATTTTTAGATTATTGTAAGCATGTCAGCTAAAATTAATGTTAATATAAAAGCTTTAATTATATGATATATTATAAAAAATTAAAATGCCACGTTATCCAGTTTCAAATAACTAGGCATGTTTGGGTAATGAGATAAGATAAAAAAATGCTAAGGTCTTGTAGATTTGTTGTGGATTTTTTATTATGTATTTTTTGTTGATTTGTACAATTGTAGCCTGTGGGTAGGTGGTGGACGGGGGGCAAACAGAGCACGCCGGGTCCACCCCCGCCAGCTGACACTAGTACAGGAGGCCTGATAATTAATATTCAACTTTCATCTCATAGCATCTCCTTTGTGTAACCAAATGAGACCTTAATCCTTACAACTTTTATAAATTTTATTTATTTATTTTATTCGGGGAGATAGGTTGAACCCAAGACCTCAATTTTGGAGTTTTAGGTGTTATGCCATCAGGCCATATGCCTTTGGCTACAAATCTCAAAATAAAACATAAAAATCAATACAACTTTTTCAAATTTTAAAATACAAATAATATTAAAAGATTACATTTACACAATTTTTTAAACTTTATAATATGTTCATTCAACTTTCTCTCTCTCATTTCCTAAATTTCAATAAAATAACTTAACTCAAACAATTTTACTATCATTTACAAACCATTTAACTGTTATTAACATAATTATAACATACTTAAAGTGTCCAAAACGAACGAGCTACACTTGGATGTTGAGATGATCTCAAATGACCTGTGAGTAGTAACAAAAAATTAGTAAAAAAGTATTAAATAGTAGTAAAAAAATAATGAATAATAGTGATGTAGTCTAAGGTGATCTCAAATCACCTCATTAACCAAATATAACAATATGTACACACTACTACAATGCGCAAGTCAAAGGTGTCTCAAAAGTTTGAAAATGTTAAACCCAACATTCTAAGTCCTGATTTGGATAGTAAAATTATCTAATCTTATCTTATTTCATCTCAATATTTAAACACCATAAATATAAACACTTTTTAATTTCAAATATTCAACTTTTTTACCCAATTATTATTTACTCATTATAACTTTCACAAATTTTAAAACGAAACACAAAAAATAATTAAAGATTTTCAAATCTCAAAAAAAAAAAAATATATTCTAACAATATTTTAACTTTATAATATTTTATTCAACTTTGTATCAGCCACGAGATACTCCAAAAAGATTAGCAAAATGTGACCAAATCTTAGCAAAAGTGCAGGAGATAAAAATTTGGAGTGGCAATTCGTGTTTGTGTCATATCAAGTCATGTATACTTGACTATATAGGTTAATTTGACCTCGACCCATTAAGTTAAACGTATCAAATTCTAAAACCCTAATCCAACCGATTTAAATAACGGGTCATGTCGTGTCACCCGTTTTGACTCATTTAATATTTAATTAGAAATAAGTCAATATAACACGACTCATTTCAACCCGTTTCATGTAAATGTGTTGAACTAATACGCATAACTTATTTGATATAATTAACATAATTTCACATAAAAGTTAAAATCTATATATATTAGTAGTCACAATATCTAAAAAAATAATTAGACTGCTTACTAACAAAAAAATCAATATTTTTCAAATTTTAATCTATAATAAAACTGATATTACAAACCCTACAATAACAAATATGAGCATAGATCTAGAATTACAATCACAACACTATAAACATAAGCATATGGAAAAATACCAATATTACATAATAATAAATTTGTAATTTTGAAATAAAATCCAAACGTGTTATTACAGGTTGATTTCAGATTAAACGGGTTGACCAATTTATTAATCGTGTCTTAACGGGTTAACCTGTTTGATCCAAACTCATTTATATCAAATTCAAATTTATTAATTTCGTGTCATGTTAGTATTGGTTTCACAAATTGTGTCACATATTGTCACCCCAAAAATCAAATCATGAGTACCTTTGATGTTTTTGCAATCACAAGGAAATCAGAGTAGACCCTCTGAAGGGAATAAAATATCTCAAGCCCAGCCCACCAAAGGGTTATCACTAGAAGACAAAGAAAGAGAGGGGACAAGGGAAGAGAATGTGTCAGGAAAAAGTAAGGAAACGATGGAAAAAAAATGAGAGAAAGCAGAAAAGAAGAGAGGATGTCAGATACGCAAAGGAAATTGTGGTCATTCCTCATCACCGCAGAGAGGCACGCAGAAAGAGAGATCAGATAAAATGGGACGGCCTCGACTGGTCTTCTTCTTCAGCAGCTTCTTCAACCTCGCAATCGGGGCTCTAGAGAAAAGACTTCCTCCAGCAAATAGATTTCAGATCTCCATTGTATAGTGATGATGAAAGACTACAAGAGACTATAAAACAAGCATATTATAGTGAATTTTCCCTCCCCCAACACCTTGTGGACGTAGACAATATGCGAACCACATAAATCTATATATTTCTCTCTTTATTTTCTCTACACTATTTTCCTTTCACCTCTACGAATGTACGCATTGACACCGTACAACCACATCGGATCACTGCAGGGGGCTCTAGACCACACCGATCGAGGCCCAAATTTTCATAGCGAGTCGAAAATAATTATTTCTCTTATTCTGACCTGTTGTGTAATTTTTGACATCAACACCTTCAACACTCTTTGGAAATGGTACATGTAGATAATAATGATACTTTTGGATCACTCTTGGGAAGAATATCAAATTCTTTTTTTTTTTTTATAAATATCAAATTCTTATTTGATAGGAACCTCCGTTGCGAATTTAATAAATTAAAATTTGAACGCGGAACTTTTTTCCTGTCAAGAGATGTTGAGCTCCTTTTTTTTTTTTTTATTTGAATTATTGATGAGATCCTATTCACCTGTTTTCCCTTTCCCCAAAGGAAAATGTTATCCAAATTCATTTAGAGCTCTGCTTTGCCATTTAAGATACCTGTTTTTCTCTGGAAATTATGGCACGGAGGGATCCCTCTGGATAAGAAATTAAGAATGTGCAACATTGTGGTATTGGTTTGGCTTCAAATGTGGTCTATACGATCTAGGTGCTCAAGAATCAGATATCATGTTTTTAATGGCATTACTCAAATGAAAAATGTACTAGTGTTTCTAAGGTTGGGTTTAATTTAAATTTGGGAGATGATTCCCGACCTCTCATTTGTTTGAAAAATGGGTTTCCATTGGGGTGTAAAGCAAGATTTCCACTCAAAGCAACTTATATTTCAAATCGAAGAGCCTTGAGTTTGTTATGTAAATATATAAGTATATATATATATATATATATATATATATATAAGTATAGGTATCTAGTTTTTAAATTTTAAATTGAATTAAGTGAGAGTTTTGGTAGTTTGGCTAAAAAATGAAACAGACAATTTACCCCAAAGTGGTAATAAAGCTTCGAGTAGCAATCACCCAAGCGGCTTCATGGATTATCTCATCATGATGATAATCAATAAAAAAAAATGGCTAGTATCTGGCAAGAGACAATAACACTAACAGAATTTCCAATGGTTATTGCAATTTACACATGTTACGTACGTTGTCATTGGCTCATCCGCACTGCGCGTCTGCATTTGGTAGTAGGTGCATTTGCGTTGCCCACATCGACCGCACCTGAATTGATCAGTTGTCTCTTTGGGTGGTGCTCCACGCTCACAGTCAAATAAAGCTCTCTCTTCAATCAATCGATTCTCATTTTGCCTCTTGTCACTTGCCATTTCTGCTGTGCTCATGTTGACGAGCCACTCTGGTTTGACATGTCCAAGAAGTACCCTTCTCCGAAAGTCTGGGTTTTTGGCGTCCTTAAGGTTAAACATTAATGATCTATACTTGGCCTTTTGAGCCCCTTGAGAACTGCCCCAATTATCAAACAGAATGGACTCTACTGAAACAGCTACTCGAATTGGGTCGCATGCATTCACTTCATCCTGAATGTCCTCATTAGCCTCGTTAGAAACTCTAGACAAAGCTTCGTGAAGAAGCTCTCGTACTTTGTCCCGCATGGCATCATTAGATTTGATCATTGACATAAGCTTTGGTGGACCGGGACATACTAATGGTTTCTTCACTCCAGAAGCTCGCTTCTCTTCTTTGATTATCTTTTCAAGCTTATCGTTTTCAGCTAAATCGGTTTTCTCAATCTTGCCAACATCAACACTTCGAACCTTTCTCCCTGTCTTGACAGCATCTGTCCTTGAAACTTTCTCCAAGCTCGGCATACCATTGCGTTCAGTTTTCACAACCTTGATACTTTCAGCCTTTGAAAACCTCACAGATGTCTTCATATCCTTCTCAGCCTTGGCAGTCTCCGGATTTACCATCTCAACTTTTACAGAATCCTTGTCATCAGAGCTTTCATTTCTTCTATTTTTGTTTGTCTCCTTTATAACTATGTCTTTCCATATCTCAATCAGGTCAGAAGCAAATGATTGGATTTTCTTCCTAGGATGCCTTGTGAGATGTCGAAGATGCTTCCCGACCTGAATTTCATATTAAATAACACAAGAATCCTCAAATCCAAGTTTTTTCAAGCAATAAAACCAAAGTTCTTATAGCGCAGCAGTGTTAACATAATAGATCACGAATAAAATTCACCAACAATCTTTCAAGTTATAGATACACCAATCAAAACGAGATTTATAGAATATAGACGGGACTACTTCGACCCCAAGGAGTTGGCCCAAGTGGTGAAGGCCTTGGTCTTGGGGTATCACTCCCTTCAAGGTCCAAGGTTTAACACCTCATGGGTGCAAACAATCTTTTGGGACTATACCCCTAGTGAAAAACCAGCGATTTAACCAGTTCTGTGTAGGGAAATTTCCGAGGATGCAGTGAACGGGATCGGGGATTACTCTGCATGGGTGGGTCCGAAGGGCCGACATAAAAAAAAGAAAAAAAGAAAAAAGGACGGGACTACTTCAACCATCATCCATAGTGGGATTCGATTGCAAATATGGACCCAATGGCTTCACCAGGACAAATAAAAAGAGTTTTTGGAAAAGAGAAAGGAGCAAAAGTAGAAACAAGAAAGCATTCTATTAATGACACCGAACATTATTAAAAATAAGAGTACCACAAAACGAAAGGAATATAAGATTGTGAACCACTTTTCCATACCTTTTTGTCCACCGTGAAACAAGATGAAATAACCAGTTGTGAGTGATTGGGAAACAACAAAATTACTGAATACAGAAAGTACCGAGCAACTTCTTTTGTTGTATTCATATTCACTTTAAAGTGAAATTTTTAGTTGAGCATACCAGATTGCTCTTCCTTCATTGCACATCCCCTTCATAACAGATTGAAATCTTCAGCTCTTCCAACATCCTCCTTATAACAGATTGCAATCACAGCTTTTAGGTCCAAAAGAAACTTTCCTATAAGTGAGGACCTTTCATACCATATCCCAATTGCTTCCCATACAAATGAAACAAATGGAAAGGGGAAAAATGGCATGGATGCACAGTGATGTACATCGAGTGCCACCAAAATGGTCGATTCTTAATAATGATCGTGATCCTAATTCACATATTTTCAACATTTATGCAGGAGTACCATCTAAAATAATTAAGACACTAACTGATTGAGGGGCAGTGTGACGAGCACAAGCAAATTCTTTTGTATCTAAATTGGAATGCAACGTTTTCCCACCACCATCATGCTCATCGAACGATCACCATTTATACCGATTAAATAAAGAATGCAATCGATAAAATGGGTAAAAACAAGGCATAATCAAACAGATTATTTCAATGAAGTCCTCTGAAAAGAGCCTTTTGGTACAACAAATACACAGCGAAACTTATTTGTAACAATTTTGAGAAAAAAACAGCACCTGAGTGGAGACAAGAAGATGATAAGTGACAGGAAAATTCTTGAGCTGGTGTAAGGCATCAAGGCATCGGATTTCCTCGGCTCCTCCGTCAGCGGAGGCCGCAGCGCCTGCAGCTTTCTTCGCAGCTTCGAACAATTCAACCAGCTCTCTCTCCATACTCCTCACGGTTTGTCGCTTTGAATTAAGAAGGAACAAGACACATTAATTAATTAATAAATAGATCTAAGAGAAATTCAATAACATGATAAGAAGGATTTTGATGCTTTTTTATAGCAAACGACGAGGCTAATAAGGGGGAAAAAAAAGAACCCTAAAAAAGTTTGAGAGTTGCGGAGTGAAAACACACCTAAGATCAGCCGCCGGGAAGGCTAGGAATTTAGCCAAAATGCTTTCTCGCTTGTTTTCCTAAACCGGTTCCCTAGACGAATCCTCCCCGTCGGGCGCGCGAGTGTGGCTTTTCAAGGCACTGACCTAAGAGGGAAGTGACCTTATGTGAAGATTGATGGGGGAGAGCATTCAGACTTCAGAGAGATGGACGGCTGTTGTCGATGCACGTGTAAGCAGGGAGACTGACAAATTGGTCTTCTTCTAGATTCAACTTTTGAAGCGGCCGAGCGTAGGAAAAAGCTGCCCACCAATTCTTCCAGCTCTATTTGATCGTTTGGAAAAAAAAAAAAAATTATTTTTTATTTTTGTTTAATAATTAAGAAATTAATTTTTAAGTATATTAATATATTTTTTAAATATTTAAATATATTTTAAAAAATAAATAAATAAAAAATTAACAAAGTAATTAGCAATAAAAATAACACCGCTCAATTTCTTATAGTGAGGGAGAAAGTTTGGAACTACTCATATGGAGTCTCCCAAACATGTTAAATTAACCACTAAAATTTTACGAGTTATATTACTTCTCATCTTAAAATTTGTTATTCCTAATCACATTATGTGATACATTTCATGTAATTTCTTCTACCAACCATCCAAGTGACAGTCATTCAAGAAGTATCACATCACCATACATGATTGAGGATTACCCCACTTAGCATTTAAAAAAAGAAAAAAAAAGAGGGAAGATACAAGTACAATCCTTTTTACAACCTTTTTAATATAATCATCTTTTAAAATAAAGGCATTTATATAAAATGATGTTATTTTTAAAAATTACTTTACAAAAAAACCTCTCATTTAAAACATAATAGTTGTACAAAAAGTTATAAAAAATATTGTATGTCTACCATTTCCCAAAAGTTTGAAAATTCTCCTAAAAAATGTTCACTTTCAATTTAAGTTTATCACACATTTTGTCAGTAAACAACCAAAGAACCCTTTCAGTTTAAGTTTAAAGATGGTTGAGAGATTTGATCACTTTCTAAAGCCACTCAAAAGTCAAAACGCTTCCAAAGAGATTATACACTAATGGAGAATTGCTTCATCTTCCTTTATTGTTGGTTGCTACAAAAAAAAAAAAAAAACCCTCTTGATTCGTTGCTTTCCTCTTCCAGTGGGCAAATTCAAACTACACATTGATGGGGCATCAAATGGGAATCCAGGAGCAGTTAGACGTGAAGAGGCTATTAGATATTCATATAGGCATTCCCTTTATGATTTTTCCAACTTCTTGGAAAACTAATGTATTTGTTGAGGGTGGTGAAAGAGCAAAGCCACCGATAGGGCACCAATAGTGTTGAATTCTTTTTTTTTTTTTTAGTTTATTTTTAAATATTTTTTTGTGTTTTTTTTTTAAATACAAACAAATAAAAAACATAATACTAAAAAATAAACAAATATAAATGCTAAAAAATAGTGAGATGTACAAATGATACTTTGTCGGTATACCTATCATATTTCTTTTCGTAATAGGTGAGTGCTACACCGAGAGTCGAGTACAAAAAGTGTATTGTGTTTATTTTTTTATTTTTTTAAATCAATTTTGTGTATTTCTATAAAAAAAATACTAAAAAATAAACAAACACAAATGTTGAAAAAAATATATGATTATGTACAAATGATAAGTACACTTTATCGGTGTGCTTATTTATCATTTTCCATTTGTTGAACTGTCTTCACTAAATATTGGTTTTTTTGTTATTTCATCAACTGCATATTTTTTTTTTATCTTATTGTATATATAAATTTTTTACTTATGTACTAATGGTGAACCTCCTTGGCAATACCATAAAGTTTGAATAGGAATCCTAAGATTGCATTATTACTTGCATATGGATTTAAGGTACATATATACAGGCCAATTGCCATGCAGACACATTGGCAAATCACGGCATAGCTGGCCATGATGTTTCCTTTTCTCATACAACTCAGCTCTCTCAAAGTCTGATTGGAATTCCAACACTTGATAAATCAAGAATACCTAGTTTTTTACAATGGCATGTAATTAGTACAAGGTATAGCTTATTATAATTTTTATGAGCTTAGCTTTGGAGTTTCTATAACCCTAAGCTCAATACTGTAGAAAGTAATTTGCTAAAAGTGAGGATTAATTAATAAAATTAAACTGTCAGACCTACCGACATCTTCTCCAAAAATAAAAAATAAAAATAAAAACATTTCCAATGAAACATCAAATTTGTTATTTTTTCATGTGCCAACTGATTGGCGGTTAGACAAACCAAAAAAAAAAAACCGCCTTCGATCGAGACAAATACAATAGAGATCATCATGATCTGGGCAATAGAAACGGGCCACTCTCTTATTTCAATGGTCCGTGCAAAAGAAATATGCTAAGATTCTCAGACAAGAAGCTCCCCTAGCCGATCGAGGACAGATCTGTGTATCATGAGTCTTGCTATCCCATGGACTTAGACAAGGTAGGAAAGAAACAAAAAGCTCGCGAAATATCGGATGCAATCAGAGTCAGAGACTCAGAATGCGACTATAATACTCTTATGTTCAGCTTCCAACATATCAAGTAGCACTTTCATGTCTCACACGTTAAAACACTTTTAAGATTCGAGTTTTGGATTATAAAGTAGAGAACAACAAAGCAAGTATGCATCCGATGTCAATATAATACAAGTGCATGAAGGGCAAAATTTGAGAGAGAGAGAGAGAGATAGATGAATTTCAAATTTCAAATTTCAAATCTGCGTTCGCTTCTCCTCAGGCTCTGGTTTCCTCAAATAGGTCTTCTTGAACCACTCAATTGACAACCAAAAATGAGAGAGTGAAATAAAATTAATGTAAAGGTCTTGATTCTAGACAAAGAATAATAGTATTTTGAGTAAGTAAAATGAAAGTAAGGAAAACATATAGAGTTCTACTATACAGGTGCCTACTGTTCACTCATCCACCGCACTCCATCCGACGTGTATTTTATTTTATTTTTTATTTTATTTTATTTTTTAATGAAAACATGCGTTTATCTTTTTAGTTTGATTTCAATTTCCCCCCCCCCCGACCCGCGTTCTGCTTCGTCTCCAAGCTTCGTCTCCCGCGTCGCCCGCGTCGCCCGCGTTCTGCTTCGTCGCCCTGTCTGCGTCGTCTCCCGCGGTCTGCTTCGTCTACCTGCTTCGTCTACCTGCTTCGTCGCCCTGCTTCGTCTCCTTCCCCCGAGTTCTGCTTCGTCTCCCTTCCCCCGCGTTCTGCTTCGTCTCCCTTCCCCCGCGTTCTGCGTCGTCGCCTTCCCCCGCGTTCTCTCCTCCACTCCCCCAGCTGGTGTCCTTTCGCCGCCGGCCTCACCATCTGCCAGCCCCGTGCGTCTCCATCACTCCGGAAGTGCGTGGGTGGCTCCATCACGGCGTATAGCACCGAGTGACGTTAAATCCACCGAGTGCGTGGCTCCTCCACTGGGTTGCTGCTGTCGAGAGCCACTGCCGAGAGCCTCAGTCGAGTTTAGACTGAGGGAGAACGAGTGAGAAGGGTATGCATCGACTGAGATAGAGGGAGAAGAGGGAGATTGAAGCTGAAGGGGGAAATGTATTTGATAAACCGTGACGTGGAGTACTCGTGGGATAGAACCGGGTTCGGTACGTCAGGAGTGCGGCGTGCGATCAGGAAACCGGGGGTTGGATAGAATATTTGAAACATATATAGAATCAACCGTAAGTGGGCAACTCCTGCGAAATTCGACTTTGTTCCAAATCCCCTATATGTATTAAGCAACTAACCATGGAATTTCAGGTCTGTTAAAAAAGCAAGTGAATATACAAAATTGTATATTTTGAAGGGAAACTCCCACAGGTCTCAGACTCCACACGACCTAAATTCTGACGATTCGATACATAAAACTTGAAAAGGATGAGATGGATTGAAGATATAGGCCTATCCTATCTATAAATACAACTACTTGAAAGAGTTAAAGAAGTTGAGTTGAGAGCGAAACTTGTATAAGCCAAAAAGCAGTGGTGGAGGCAGTGACGCTCCACGCGACTGCTGCTTGGATGTCAATTCAGTTGATTGGGGCGAAGCCTTGAATTCTTCAGGTATCTGAATGCTCCCACCGCTTTCGCTTCGCCTGCCATATTCTGATCTCAATTCAATTCTCTATCTCGAATGATCTTCCTTTTTTCTTTTTCTTTTTTCTATCATACGTTATATCTTATATATAATAAGTGCCAATAAGCAGCTGTCGTCCATTTTTTTTTTTCTATTTTTATCCCTGCTTTATATTTCTTTTCCATCTATATGCCGGTATTGTGATTCTTGGTCTATTTACCCTTTTGTCATTGCTTTTGGTAATGTCGAATTCCTATGTTTTCTGAACGATTTTTGTTCAGCTGTCGTCCATCTTTTTTCTTTTTTTTTTTCTTTTTTTTATCCCTGCTTTATATTTCTTTTCCATTTATGCCCGTGTTGTGACTCTTGATCTATTTACCCTTTTGTCCTTGCTTTTGTAGTATCGAATTCATGTGTTTTTTAGACCATTTTTTGTTCATGTTTTTTTTTGCCATTTCTGTCCTTCAATTGCATTCTCTTGTCTGCCATCTTTATCAGATTAGATTCTACTTTTATGTTCCACACAGCTTCTGAGATTCTAGATAACTCTTCACTTCCTCATAGCTTCGACCGCTTCTTATTTCTTCATCTTTATCAGAATTTCGATTTCTTTATATTTTTTTACTGTTTTAGAATTATTTTTTTTCCTTGTTTTTTTGGAGTTTTTTACTGTTTAAACCACTTGTTATTAATTTTTTAATCTTAAAATTTCTCCACCGCTTAAAACTGCTCACCTCCTATGGTTCAGTATAAAAGAAATTGGGATGTTTTATATTTTCTACTGTTTGCAATCTGCTAACTGCTGCCTTCTGAGTTCTAAATTATGTCGACTGCTCTTTCACTTGTGAGTTTTTCTGGATAAATTAGGTATGCTTCTGCTTGCTTTTATGTTTAGTTAAATATGATTCTATTAATAGAAATGTTAAACATTTATGGATTTCATATTTTCTGAACTTCTTGCCTCCAATAATTTCTATACATGCGTCAAATAAAACACACACATACATGTCAGGAAAAACTTAGTGTGAAAAAAAAAATGATTAGATGTACATAGTATTTGAAGTTGTGTAGAGAACTAAATAGAAATAAACGTCCATCTGACAAAAAAACAATATTATACAAAGTAAATTGCTAACAAAATAGAAATAAATATGAATAAATAGATGCGCAAAGTATTTGAAACCGTGCAGACAAATAAATAGAAAAAATTATGACTAAGAATGATGCTCTTATGTATGGAAAAATCTGATGTGTAAAGATGTGCAGAGATATATGTAGGGAAAAAATAAAAAACAGAAACGAACATATACTGATTTATGTGTAGGTTCACATTAAAAAAAAACAAATAAATCTTCACATCTAACAAAGAAATGATATTAACATCTAAGACTTCAAACATCTCAGATTTCAGATTTGAGATAATAAACATATGTTACAAACAAATAAATCTCCAAATCTGACAAAGAAATAATATTAACATCTAAGACTTCAAATATATCAAATTTCAAATAATAAAAAATGTAATAAATAAATAATAGATGCAGAGATTTACAAAACAGAACAAAAAAAATCAAAACTTTTACAAACACAACAAAAAACATAGAAAAAATAAACAAAATAAAGGTCAAACAAAAATAAAAAATAAAGACTAATCGGGGGAGGCAAAAAAAATTACAATGAAATCTGAAGACGACATCTTCAAAAATATGAACATCTGTTGAGATTTATAGAAAGAAAAAAGGACCAGAAAAAGAGAAACAAAACAAAGAAAAAATAGAGAAGAACAGAATGATCGTAAAATAAAAATTTAGGCAAAATAAATAAAAAAATTCCACTTCTTTGTTCATTTACTCAAAAATAATAAAAAAAAAATTTCCACTTCTTTGTTCATTTACACAGGAGGATGGAAGGATAAAAAACCAAAACAAAAAGTGAAAGAATAGAAAACGGAAACAGCAAAAAAACTTGGAGATCAACGAATGACGCCACTCAGATCTAAACACGATGTCCTCAAATATATGAAGATCTGTTCAGATCTATAGAGGAAAAAAAACAAGAAAAAAACCAACTTAAAAAATATATATACATCAAGTCAGATTAGCACGAAGAAAACATTTAAGAGAAAAAAATATATGACAAGAAAATGAACATCGACCCCGATCTGAAGATCTGTAGATATGTAGGGAAATAAAGCAAAAAAAAAAAAAAAAAAGACACTACTCAGATCTGAACACGATCTCTTCAAATATACGAAGATCTGTTCAAATCTATAGAGAAAAAAAATACAGAGATGGACTAACTTCAAAAAAAATTACATCGACTCCAATCTGTATGTACAAAACACAAACAAAATGGAAAAACCAAAGAAATAAAACCATTCACAAAAAAAAAAAAAAAAAACTACAGACCATGTCGTGATCAAATTCCTTTTTTCGCTCGTAGCCTTGCCTTCTGATGGAAATCTGGAACAGGCCCATGAAACATATTGCAGTGACATGCAAGAAAGAAAAAAGATAAAAAAAATAAAAACCAAAATGAGATACACAGATGCAAGAAATTAAATTTTTTTTCTACATATCTTGTTTCTTTGTTGAGAACAAGATAAGAAAAGAGAGTCAGTGCAGGCGGAAAGGCAAGAGACGAGAGAATGAGAAGAAGAAATATGAGAAAAATAAGGAGTGGGAGAGAGAGGGAAGAAGAATCTGGAAAGAGGTGAAACGAGGGAGGCGAATCTCATAAGGATGTATGAAAAATGCTGAATGCAACCGGCTTGGGGAACCGGTGCGTACCCGTGTCCTACGTGGTGATTTAATGAAACGAATCGTTTTATTCAAAATAATACTGCGATAATGCGATTTGTTTCAATTTGGTCTCCCTATAGCTTTTCCCTCTTTCCTTTACCTTCCCCTTTCTCCTTCTCCTTCTCATTCTTATCTCCACGTACCATTCCTCCTCTGATCTTCTCCATCTTCGTCAGATTCGTCTCCTCTAATCTTCTCCATCTCCTCTAATTTTCTGCATCTCCGCATCTCTTCTAACTCAGTTTTTTTGTTTTTCAAAAACCTTGGACATGGGAAGCATAGTTCAAGTCTAGTACAAAGGTATTCCATTTAAAACTAACCTCCAAAGTTTTTAGCAGCACAGGGGTATTGGGTGTTTTGGAAGCTAAATGGGAGACACCCACATCAGATAGAAGCTGTTTTACAACTTTAAAACATGGAAGGGCAGAACATACAATTATATCCCAAGATCATCTTTAGGTGGAGTCAACCAAGTTTGGTAACATTAAAATGGTGGTCAACTACAATATCCAATTAAAGTTTAATTAAAATGAAACATTGAACCACAAGAATGGGTAAATTAACTCCTTTCAGGCTTGCCAGGTGTTCTTACTCATTTAATTTACTTAACTGCTCCTATTGTCTTTCTCACTAGCTACATCAGTACTAGCTCCTGAGGTTTTCAAAGGAGGTGGTTCAGAACAAGCCCTCAGGATAGCCTCATTTTGCCAAACGCGGTGGAGGCGCTTCTTAGCGTTGGCTTTGCGAGTGGTAGTGAGCTTGATTCGCTTCCAAATTAGACCTCCCAAATCGTGCTTCTTCACTATTTCCATCACTCTGTCCCCCAGAACGCACCCCCCATCTTTCTTTGTCTTCGGTCTGGCTAAGGAACAAAATTGGCACCGTTTCTATTCATATGATGATGGGGAACTTGTACTTGAGAAGCTTTTCCGGGATCTCCATGGCTTCTTGGGTTTGGCAGAGAGAGAGAGAGAGAGAATGAGAGGTGTGTTGGTGTTGGAGAAGACGAAGGGAATGGGAGGGGTTGGCTTCGTGCGTTTTGAGTCTTCAAATGAAACGTCCCGTTTCATCTCCACGTGGGCATCGGTTCCCCAAAGGTTCCCCAGGACAGTTGTCTAGCACAACTGAGGATGTATTTATAGGGTTACTCGTAGAGTTAGGGTTTTTTTTTTTTTTTTAATTATGAAAACGGCGCCGTTCTAAGTCTGGGATGGGGCGGGTGGATGAATTTGTGCTCAAAATGGTGCGGTTTTCTACAACGGCTGGTGGTTGAGTTGGGCTTCATGAATGATTTCAGGCCGAGATAAACTGGGCCGATTGGTTTTTTCTCTTTGGGCTTCAAATGAAGAAAAAACTCATTGTTATGTGTTTGTAAACTTAGCTACCAGCACATATTTTATTTAAATATATGAATTGTACATAAAATTATATTAAGAATTTAAAATATAAAAAAAATTACATTCTTGTAAAATGTTATTTGTGTAAATTTATACTGTAATAATTATTTCAAATTTAATAATAATGTTTATAAAAATATAGAATTTAAAAATGTCCTATGGGAAAATAAAAAAGAGGAATAAAGGAAAGAAGGAAAAAAAGGAGCTCGGTTGAAAAATAGAAGAAAAAAAAGAAGTTTAAAGATTAAAAAAAAAAGAATTGAACATTAGATCTTATTACAAAGAATTTTGAAATTTCAACTCCAAATTGATAACAAATTATATTAAAATTATTAACAAAATTAAATTTGTAAAAAAAATCAATTTCAATATTAGGAAAATTTTATTTTCAATCGTAAAAATTTTATTCTAATTAGATAATCAATTTTGTTTAGATAATATGACAAGTGTTCAAAAGATTTTAATAAAAAAAATATTAAAAACTTACATTTTAATATCTTAATATAGCCTTATTTAACAAACAATAATATATTATTGAAATGATTATGTTATGTTTTATGATATATTCTTTTGCAGTAGGCTTTCTCCTTCTGTACTTATTTTCCTGTTCCTCAATCTGTTGGTTGCTGATCCATTCTATTTTTACTGATCTTTTGTTTGTTCTTTTATCTTCGGGTATGTTTTATTATCATCTAAGAAATAGATGTTATTGTTTTTATTTTATAATATTTTCCTTATTTATTTGTGTTAGACATTTTACAAATATATAAAACTGTGATTATTAATTAGAATTACTCATTATTTGTGTATGTGTATTTAGATTTTTAATTGTAAATAGTTTATTATTATATTAGTTGATTTGATTTGAATATTAGGCATATCTTTTTTCTTTTTTTTGATATATAAGTAGAATATTAGGCATATCTTACTGATTGGATGGTATTTCTTTATGCTTTAAATATAGATAATTGTTCTATTGTTTATTTTTTATATATATATATTTTTTGTGTCTTCTATGTCTTCGTGTTTAACAAATTGTTACATTTTTATTATTTTCTCACATTTCTATTAGTTTCTCATATTGCTCCGACATTTCTAATTTTCTTAACAAAAAATTAAATCTAATATAAATAAAATCTTAAAAGAAGAAAATAATGTTGTACAACATTTTATTTGCTTTTATTTTCTTTTTTAACAAAAAGAAGAAATAAAGTAGCGTGAGCAAATGTGAGAAACCCTGAAAAAGAAAAACGACAACTTAGGGCAGGCATCGGAGAGTGAAAGCGAGAGTGAGAGAGGATTAAGATGAAATGAGAGGCAAAAGATTCGGGAAGGGGAATAAATAAGGCTGGGCGGTCGGAAAAGAAAAAATGTAAAAGAAAGAAAGAAAGGAAGATGAGTTGAATTGGGCGTTAGAGAAAAATGAGCAAATTGTTGTGTATAATTAAATTAGTTAGCACTTACCAATGTACTTTCTCAGATAAAAACTGCTTTTTCTATTTATTTCATAATACTTATTCTATTTAGAGATCAGAAATTGTTGAAATACTCTTATCTCCTTTGTTATGAATTAGCTGGTTATGTTCTTATCTTGCTCTACAACATTTCATTGCTTGCTCATCTATGCTATTCTTACAGTTCATTTATTTCTCCTATACTTTGTGGTATTTTTTTTATTGCTTTTATTTGGAGTATGCTTTTTATGTTTATTTTGTAATATTTATTCTGTTTATTCATATGTCATATCTGTACGTTTGATACATCGTTGTTTAATTCTTAGATTTTTCTGTTAAATTCGTGCAACGTCAGTATGTTTTTTATGTTGATTGTTTGTTACGGTTCAGTTTTGATTTTTTTGGAACAATTTTGATTTTTCTTGTGTTTTGTAAATATGTAGATATTTTATTTTACTCATTACATTTGTTATTATCTCAAAACATCTCAGATTTCAAATTTAAGATCATAACATATATGTCACAAAAAAATAAATCTCCACATTTCACATAGAAATAATATTAACATTTCAGACTTCAAACATCTCAAAATTCGAACTTGAATATGTCACAAAATATTTAAGACAATAGACATATGTGTCACAAACAAATAAATCTCCACATCTTAGAAAGAAATCATATTAACATCCCAGACTTCAAACATCTAAGATTTTAGGTTTAAGACAATAGAATTTAACTTAGGATTCAGATTGATTACTTGATAACCATAACATAGAAAATTTAACTATAAATGGACAGATTTATGTCTATATTTTTAGAATTTTTTTATTGTTTACAATACATATTATACACATGATCTGTATAATGTTTATAACTATAATGCAATAACTTACAAGAACTAAGTCGCAACTTTGAGATGTATACAGCCGACTTTTATAATCGTCAAACATCTCAACCTAGGTATCAAAGCAGCTGAATGGGTTTTTCTCCTGGATTTCGCCATGCCTATTCACACCAAAGTTCAACAGGTTGACTAAATGAATAGCTATATAGCCATATCATACACTTCAAAATACACTTTACATCTAAAGTGTATGTGCCTATTCATTCAACCAACATGTCGAACTTTGGTGTGAATAGGCACGGCGAAGACTAGGAACAAAACGCATTTAGCTACTTTGATAGCTAGATTGGGATGCTCGACGATTATAAAAGTCAGCCGCATACATCTCAAAGTTTTGACTTGATTCTTATAAGTCTTCGTATTATAGTTATAAATATTATGCAGATCATGTGTATAATATGTATTGTAAACAATAAAAAACTTTTAAAAATATATACATAAATCTATCCATTTATAGTTGCAAAAAGAAAAACAAAAGAAAAAGAAAAAAAAGTGGTTTAAAAATAAGATGAGAAATATTATTTTTATAAGAAAAGTTCATAATGCATACACTCAAAGTTTTATGTCATGCATACATGTCCATATATTTATTTGTGTTTATTTTTATATGCCTATGATATATGTGGTATGTTATTTGTTTACTTATTAATTTCTTTCGAAATCTCACTATGGTAGTTTCCACTACTATTCTCCATCCGAAATGATAAAAGTTGTAATAGGATTAGAAAATTTCGATGGAAAATTACAAAATGACAACAACTCCTCCTGAAAGGATTGTACCTAAAATGATTATAAGCTCGCCAAGCCCTCCATCTTGGAATGCCTTGAGACAATTGACCAAGCTATCATAGAGATACTTGACGATATATAGGATTTCAAACGTCGTCACAATCAAGATAAATATTGGAATATAGAGAAAATAGTGAAGTCCAAAACTTAAGATATTTTGTCATATTTACTTTTTGAAGAATAATATTTTAATAAATCCTGTGTTTGTGTTTCAGATTTTAGATTGTGCATATACTTAAATTTTATTACATCAACTATTTTATTACATGTCATGTAAAAATTGCAACAAAACAACTGAATATGAAAAAAATGAGAATGTTTTATGTTATAGTTGCAAAAAAATTGAGAATTCATTATCAAGATAAACATTTTTTCTCATATTATGGAGTTCAAAATTTTTACATTATACTTAGAATATATTAATTGTTAATATCAATAAATAATAATTCATTTACTATTATTGGATATCAAGTTTATTTAGAAACGTATGATGATAGCACATCAGCTCCAATAGTTGCTTTTGGATCTGCAATTATGGATATTCTGTAAATAGTATATGTGATATTTTTTATGATCAATGATAAAATCTTAAAATATAGATAAAACTATTACATTTCATAATTATATATATTAATCTATTTTTTATTATTACATATTTTTACAGGAAATTCTTATTTTTAAAAATATTTTTCATATTTACGCAATAGGGCACACGTGCAATGCACGTGTTTGCCCTTTACTAGTATATATAATGTATAAATATATATATATATATGTATATATTGGAACTTTGGAAGGAGAAAGTGAATCTTTTGTTCTTTTAAACAGAAACAAAACGACGAATGGTAAGTCAGTGAGTCACACGTGAAAACGGCCGATACTAAATCTGATGCAAAGCCCAAATCCTAGGCCCAACCTGAACCCCCTAATCTGGTCGTCTAGTTTTGTTATGGACAATTCTATTCTTCCCGCACCGTGGTGGGTATCAGCTCCAGTCCCGTCGAATCCGGTTTCCTCCAACTTCCACAAAGATGCCGCCATGTCTGCCTTTTAAGTAATCATTGGGATCCTGATCCTTCGACCCCATCAATTCTCTCTCTTGGTTTTCTTTTATTTTTTTTCTCTCTCTCTTCCTTTTCTTTCCGCCTTCCGATTCCATTCCTTTGCAAAAAGCACAGTAAAGGGAGATAAAAGAAAGTTGGCGGGGTTGCAGGCATAGGATCCTACAATTCTTTTTCTTATCCTAACGATTCTAAAGAACAAAAACAATATTTTTAACATGAATTCATTGTTCTAAAACTATTTTTCTAGTGCAATTATCCACCTCTCGGTCCTTATTTTCTGCACTAGCTAGTAGCTAAGTTGAACTAGAAAGCCTGATAGAATTCCTAATTAATATCTGAATTTGATGCTGGCCGACGGCCCTTATCTGGACCACCAATGACGCCCCAAGTCTCAAATTGCCTTTGACGAGCTCTGGCTCTCTCTTTCTCTTCATCAGATTTCAAAGTGTAACAGTGTGGACAACAAACTCCATATTCCCACTCGGGGGCTTCCATATCCGCATCACTCACCGGTTGCTTGCAACCAAAGCAAAGCTTGAAAGTTCCCTGCACCAAACCATGCTCAACCGACACCCGCTTGTCAAACACGAAGCATTCACCCTCCCAGAGGCTTTCTGATTGTGGTACTTCCTCGAGATATTTCAGAATCCCACCTTCCAAATGATAAACCTGGGAAAAATTTAAAGGTTGAAGGATTTAGGAAATTCTCAAGCAAAAAACGAATAAACAGAAGATTTAATCAGCGTGCTGCTGTAAGAAATAACTCCATGGCAACTTGCCAACATGTTATAATGTTATCCCTTGTAGAATTTTCTGTACAAGTGAAACTGAAAAAAATGGGTCAAAATAAAAGTACATTATGATTTGCTTGGTAACGTGTGTTGAAAGAACCCAAGTTATACTAGAACTGATCGATGACTAGCAGTTTAAGGCTTGTATTATCACATTTCCCAAATGCAGGAGTAATCGTACATGGACCATGGAATTTCACATCCAAAACAAGGGACACAAAAAGTCCACAATATAGGCTGTTGGTAAATTATCATTTCAGAATAGAACCCAAAACACCTAGGAAAGATTTGTCAAGGGGTGACCCTTTCCTACTATCACCATGACCACAAAATATATACCCCCGTACAACAATTCATAAAGCAAATAAACAGAAAGCTGGTAGTAAATGGAAGTTCCTAGGAGAATTCACCTCTTTGAATCCTTTACTGAGGAGATAACTCGAAGCTTTCTCACATCTTATTCCCCCTGTGCAGTACATTGCCACCCGCTGAGGCATTTTTTTATCTAGAACATCCACTCGTTCTGTGGTGCTTCCATTTGAACCATTCACTTTCACCTTTGAATGCTTATCATTTGCATGAGAAACTCGGAACTCATCCTCCACCCAAGATGGAAATTCTCGGAATGCCATTGTGCACGGATCAACTGCTCCTTTGAATTTCCCAATTCTAGTTTCATAGTTATTTCGCACATCAATCATCACCTAAAATTTGTATGTCAATGTCAAGATCCGAAGCAAAATGTGTAAGCAAATGGAAATGCTTTCCACCATGCCTCCCTACTATAACTTTTATAGTCAGACCCAATCCCCCCACCCATCAATTCAATCCTATAAATAACTTTTGAATATGTGAGAAAAACAAACCATGTACATTCTAATTCTAACATACCTAGGTTTCAAGGGATTTGACACTTCAAAGAAAATACTGGAAATTGAATAATGATGCATGGCTCTATCTGAGAAACCTTACTTTCATGGAAGTTGTTGGATAGGCATAACAGATTTTAGACCAAAAGACATATCAAGTACTGTTGAGCTTTCTCAGACAACTCCAAACCTTTCATTTGTTTGTTTCTGAACAGGGGATCCACAGATCCAGCATCTTTTTTCTGACTAAAAAGAAACATTTTTTCAAGTAAAAAAAAAAAAGACCCAACCAGATATATTTTTTTTGATATATATCTAACATGTTTATCAGAAATTTTATCTATTCAACCCAGGACACATAAAGCATAGAGTTTTCAGTTATTGGTTTTTTAGTCTATTAAGCCATGGGATAAAATGTTCAAGCAAAAAACAGACTAAATAGCACAAGTATTCATTAGAGTTGTAGACAATTTAAAAAAAAAAAAAAAACATTTATTTGTGATTCGACTAGTTCCTCAGACCAAAGATGATGAACAGGGAATACTACCGCAACAAGATTTCTATCACTCACAGTATCTGGGTCACTGATCAATGCATTCCAATCCCTTGGACTCACGTATGTTCCAACCCTCTCAGTAGGTGATACACCAGGCATTCCAAGAGTAACAATCTGCTTCATGCATAGATATAGACCGTGATAAGAAGTGCATAATGAGCTAATAAACAAATTCACTTAAGTATTTTTATACTGTTCATGAAGAAGAGAGTGCATAAAGGCCTCGTTTGGATGTTGAGATGAGATAAGAAACCTATAAATAGTAGTAAAATAGTTCGTGAATAGTAGTGAAATGATTTGAATTAAGATGTTTTATGAGATTTTAGGAAATGAGAAAAAAAATTGAATAAAAATATTATGAAAGTTAAAATATTATTAGAATATAATTTTTTTTATTATATTTGTTTTGAGATTTGAAAAAGTTGAATTGTTTTTGTGTTTTATTTAGAAGTTTAAGAAAGTTAAAATAATTAGGTAATGATTAGATGAAAAAATTAAGATTTGAAATTGAAAAATATTTATATTTGAATGGAATTTGAATGTTGAGATGAGAGAAAAACATCCAAACAGGGCTAAAACTTATATGAAAAAAAGGGTAAAGAAAGGACTCCACAGGGACTTGGTAAAAACAAAAGAATACCTCTTTCTTCAACTTAACCCTCACATGATCCCATCGGAAGGGTGCATCTTCCCCTGCTGCAAGAGGAGAATTGCTAGTGTGTCCATGGTGGATAGCTTCTTCCTCAGGACTCACAGGTGACTCCACTTGTCTTAGTTCCTTTAGACGGTCATCATTTTGAATGAATTCAAGAACTCTTTCCACTGATTCCCGGGTCCCACAAATGCTGCCATTAATTCCTTCAGGGGCAAGTATAATGCCACCTGAAACACGCTGAACAGCATCAGGTTCGCGAGGCACGAACAAGAAGGTCAGAAGAGAACCTCGAAAGACCAAAAATAAGTAGAGATGGCAAGTCATTTATATAACAAGAGAGAGAATTTCCAAGCACCGAAGGAATAAAATGGAGACCCTCTTATTCCAACACCATTCATTAATACCAACTGGTCGGCCACCAAGACGGAGCTTCGTAATAATTTTTTAAGCAGCTGACCTCAACTCAACTACTTCAAATCTGAGACGAGAAATTATTAATTCCTTGATTTTTTCTTTATACAATCGACACCACATGAATCCCTTCCAAAATTAAAAGGCCATCAATATGCTAACCAAAACCAATAATTTTTTTACGCATTTGGAGGCTAGGAAAATTCAGATTTCCCAAAAACGCCCAAAATTGGATGGCATTTACAGCATTCAAATCAAAGAAAGCGAATAAATTGCAAAGAGGTAAACACCATACATTGCAGAGGAACCATGCCAATAACATCATGAACTAAACATAAACGAAGTAAAAATATTAAAACGACTACCAGTTCCTCACACAGCTTCTTCAAGGGGGTTCGCATATGGGCATAGTCGGTAAATTCGGCGAACTTGTAGAAAGAGACGACCACGAGAGATTCAGAATCGGGGTCATCCGACCGTAATTCAGGGTTATTGGAAACGGAAACTGGTTCGGTTGGCCCAGAGAAGAAGCATCTATAAATGTTCATGCTTTGAGTTCGAGGAAGGTCGCAGGAGTTGGAGAAGATAGGAGGGTGATAACGATGACGATCCTGGGGGAACAGGGAAGGTTTGGGAATTGGGGAGGTGGGAAGTAAACGTAATCCAGGCTTAGGACTTGAATAGGATGATGATGGTGACAATGAGAGCATCCTCGGGGTAAACAATGGGTTTGTTCTCCACCTTAGCATAGAATGATAGAGGCGGATCTCACCGCTCTCTAACCCTATCAGCAACCTTGGTCCTTGACTATGAAAATGCAGAGGGGAGTGGGGGGAAGCACTTACCACAAACATTCGGTAATCACAGATCAAGGTAAAAAAATAAAAATAAATAAGAGTTACTTTAGATTGATCTCATTTGAGGAGGGATATGTAAATCTATACAGTTATATTTAAAAAAAATTAAATTTAAAATAATTTTTTTTTAAAATATTTTTTTTTCTTTTACCATCATTCATCAATAAAATTGTATATATAATTTCTCACTCAGAACTGTAAATATAATTTTTCAAAAATTAAACCTACATATTCTTATACACAAAGGAATCATGTAAAAATAAATTTATAAATTAATGTAATTTTATGTAATCTATTAAAAAAATTATAATTCGATATATAATATCAAAATATTCCTTATATAATTATTTTATAATTAAAATATTTCTCTTTAAGATTTGTTTCATATGATAGAAACGGATATTGTGTTACAATTTCCAAACGCCACGAGTCAATTGATCTCTCTTCATATTTTGGGTTGCCTGCAAAGATTGATGTGAAGGCTTGTGAATGATGTCTAATGGGAGATAGTTTCAATGCCTTGGATGAATATATTAAAGAGTTTTTGAGAAATGCTATCTCAATTTGAGATGGAGAGGAGATATTGTATTCCTTATATATATACATGAATTATACGTTGTATATTGCCCATTACTAATGGGTTTGTACATAGGTGTCACTGTCATGGAAACAATATAAAACAAAGAAGGAATACAAAGGAAGGTAAGGAGAGAATCATATATGCACAGCTGAACCTTTTGAGAATAGGTTTGCCTGTTGGCTGGAGTCTTTATTAGCAATGCTTGAATCATGGGAGGTGATTTTGCTTTTTGTGTTTGTGGTGTTAATATTCCCCCTCAAACATGGTTGTGGATTGCAGCAGAGGTCAACTTTGTCACACAATTTCTGAAAGTGAAGTTTGGACAATGGCTTGGTAAGGATGTCAGCTAGTTGATGTTGAGAGGAGACAAAATGAGTTTCTAATGCGCCCAGGGCTACTCATTCACGCATGTAGTGGTAATTTAGCTCAATGTGTTTAGTTCAACCATGAAGAACTAGGTTAATTGTCATGTACAAGGCACTCAAGTTGTCACAATGCAGCACAAGGGTCTTCATAAGAGGAGTACACATATCACATAAAAGGAACGAGAGCCATGTTAGCTCAACGGTAGTAGATGTCATCGATTTATACTCTGCCTCAGCACTTGATTGAGCCACTGTGGATTGTTTCTTTACACTCCGTGAGATGCAATTGTTGCCAAGAAATGTATAGAAGCCTGTTGTTGATCGTCTAGTGGTGGGGCAGCCAACCCAATCAACCTCTGAAAATGCATATAGATCAAGGGTGCTACACAAAATGAGACGAATACCAAAGTTGGAAATAGGTTGACCATAATGCAGTATTCTTGTAACAAGCTGATAGTGAACCACCTTAGGGGAATGCATGTATTGGCATACATAGTTAACACTATAAGACAAATAAGGTCTAGTGAAGGTTAAGTATTGCAATCCTTCAACAATACTCCGGTAGTGAGTTGGGTCATGGAATAACTCATCGGAATGAGGCAAGTGGCGCCCTTTTGATGGCATGATAGTGGATACTGGTTTGCAATGTTGCATCCCAACCCGTGATAGAAGCTCTAATGTATAGTGGGCTTGAGTGAGAAAAAGATCTTGACCAAGCTCTTGAACTTCAACTCTAAGAAAGTGATGTAAGAAACTAAGATCTTTGATTGAAAGCTAACTGGCACGTTGTGCAATAAGCCAATGAATTTGCTGAGGATCATCACCGATGACCACCATGTTATCAACATAAAGTAGTAAGGTAAGGACCTTATTATTACTATGACATATGAATAAGCTAGAGTCGATGGTGCTGCAGAAAAAACCAATCTGGAGAAGGAAGTCACATAACCTATCAAACCAAGCTCGATGAGCTTGTTTGAGGCCATATAATGCTCTACTCAATTGGCACACATGCGTGGGATGGTCTTGATTAATAAAGTCAGGTAATTGGTGCATGTAAACAGGGTTTGAAAGATGTCCATGTAAAAATGCATTTTTAACATCTAGTTGAACCTCCCACTGTTTATCAAGTGTAAGCACAAGACGAATGGTTGCTGATTTGATCACAAGAGAGAATGTCTCGAAGAAGTCGATTCCATCAACTTGGGTAAACCCCTTGGCAACAAGCCTTGCTTTAAGTCTTTCTAGAGATCAATCAGGTTTAAGCTTGGTTTGTAAATATATTTACATCCTACTACATTCATATGAGGACTGTAGGGAACCAATGTCCATGTTTGATTTGTTTTGAGTGCAGCCAATTCTTCATCCATGGCTGCCAACCAACCAAGGTGATATTGGGCATCAATGACAGTCTTTGGTTATGATGGAATGTCCTGTGAGATATAAAGGTATGTAGATAAGCATATTTTGGGTTAGGTTTGTGGATTCCAACTTTGGCACGAGTGATCATGTTGTGTGGATAAGAAAGGGGTCTGTCAACAACAAGTTGTGTGGGGACAGGAAGAGATGGGGTAGGTGCTAGTTCAACTAGTGAGGAGGGACTTGAAGTTGCACTTTCTGAGAATGCTCGCAGTCTAGGTGCAAGTAAGGGATCTGAAGTAGAGTTAGATGGGGGTGCAAAAGCTAAAATAGGAGGATCACAACTAGGGAAAACAGTGTTGAACTCTACATGTTCATGGAAAGTACTCAACTCTCCCTCCACTGTTAGTTGGTCATAAAGACAAGTAGGCTGACAGTAAGGCAAGACAGATTCATAAAAAACAACATGTCTTGAAATATAAATCTTACCAGAGGGAGGTAAAGGCACTTGTAGTTTTTGTGTTTGGTGTTATAGCCAATGAAAACACAAGGAAGAGATTTGAGTTATAGCTTGTGTTTCCGATAGTCACCAAGGTATGGGAAGCATTTTGAGCCAAAGACCTGAAAGACACCATAATCAGGATATTACCCATAGAGACACAGATATGAAGAGTCCATGGCGAAAGTCCGTGAATGCATTCTATTGTGCAAAAACACTATTTTAGAAAAACTATCAACCCATAATCGAGCAAGTAAATGGGCATGGAACAAAAGTGTAAGTCCCAATTCAGTGGTGGTACGGTGCTGTCTTTCAGTCTTGCCATTATGTTCAGGGGTTTTTGGACATGCTCACTGATGTTGTATTCCCTTTTCAGCTAAGAATGCTACAAACTCTCGAGCTACAAATTGTCAAATTCATCACCACCTTTGTCACTCTAGAAAATTCAAATTTTTGCATCAAACTGAGTAGTCACAAATTTGTAGAAGTGATCAAAGCAAGTAAACAAGTCAGATTTATGCTTCATAGGGTAGAACTAGGTGAAGTTGGTAAAATCATCATCAAACCCAGCATAAAACCGAAACTTCTCTCTTGGGAGGATGGGGTTGGACCCCATAAATCACAATGGATTTTGAAGAAAGGAGAGTTGATTTTATTGTCACTAATATTAAAGAGCAATCTACATGATTTGGCCATTTGACAATTCGTACAAATACTTACAGTTTGTTTATTGGAAGCAAAATAAATAAACTTTTGAGAGTGTAAATGATCCGAGATGCGTTGGTGTGGATGCCCAAGATGTTGGTGCCAACATTCTTTGTGAAATTTTCGAAAACGTTGAGAGAAAAGAGCAGCAACTAAAGTTCCAGCAAAGTCAATGCTAATGGGTTCTTCATCAAGTGTATATAGGCCCTTTTTCTTGGTTCCCTTCGCCATTATTTGTTCTGTGACCCTGTCCTTTATCACAAAACCAGGGCCATCAAATTCAAAGGTAAGTGGATAATCAAAAGTAAGCTTGCTGATAGAAACGAGATCCTTCTTTATTATAGGAACTAATAGCACATCATTAAGTTGAAGGGAACTGTCACCAATGCCAACTATTGCTTCATCAGTGTGTGTAATTGACAAGACTTCTCCATTTCCAACCTTGACACCATTGGATCCATGATAAGGTACAATGGAATGAAGATTTTAGGGTTATCTGTCATGTCGTCTGTGGCTCCTGTGGATCATAAATGGTCATGGTCATTAAGGCCTTTGGTGGATTTTCTGCTATATAGGAGTGGTTGAATTTGTTGAAGCACTTGAGAGTAGTATGATTCTTCTTATTGTAGATTTGGCAGATGATCTCTTCAGGCTTTGAGGATTTTGTTGGCTGTGGTGAAGAAGGAGCACGGGTTGAGTTGGATGATTTGGAATTGGATTAGGTACTTTGAGTGAAGCCACGACCTTTATAGTTAAATGACGCTTGACTATTCTTCTTTGTCTTACTTATCTTCTGACCATAAAAGGCCACTTGAGGAGCAGAAATAGAGTCAAGTGTATACCTTTCAACATAGCTTTCTAACAATGTGACTATCTTTGAGTATTGAGGAATTGGAGGCCTAAGCATAGTGGCTATAAACACTTCATACTCCTTGCCAAGTCCATTAAGGAGCCACCAAGATTTCTTTTGATTCGAGACAAGCTTACCAATGGTGGCAAGCTCATCACAAATGGACTTGAATTTGAGCAGGTATGCACTCAGTGGATCACTCCCTCGAGTAATTGAGGTGAGTTTTTATTTGAGTGCAAGGCTACGATTCGAAGACATGAGCAAATGCACGCACGAGGGCATTCCATACCTCAACAACAGAGTTGAGGCCAACAATAATCCCCAAAACTTCCTCGAAAAGAGTGGTTGTAAGCCACCCTTTTACTAGGTGATTAGAGCGACACCATTTGAGGAAGGCAAGATTTGTTTGAAGCTCTGAGGTTTCAGTTGGAAGAAATTGAGGTGGAGTTGGCATTTCACCAGTGATAAAGCTCTGTAAATCATAGCTTTCAAGAATGTTGAACATTTGGATTTTCCAAAGTAAGAAATTGATGGAGCTAAGGCAAAAAGATACAAATTTTGCTACATTTTGTTGCACTGGATAGGGATAATTCTCAAGAGGGGAAGATGAAAGAGACGAAGTAGACATGTTTGGAAAAAAATTTCTCTCTATCTCACTGTTGGCTCGTGATACCATAAAGAGTTTTTGAGAAATGTATATTACCCATTAGAATGGGTTTGTATGTGAGAGCTACTGTTATGGAAACAATATAAAATATAGAAGGAATACAGAGGAAGGTAAGGAGAAAATCAAGCATGCACGGCTAGACCTTCTGAGAATAGTTTTGACGATTGGTTGGAGTCTTGAATAGCAAGGCTTGAATCATGGGAGGTGATTGTGCTTCCTGTGTTTGTGGTGTTAATATATGAGTTTTTTTTTCTTCAATGGAATTTGAATGAGAATCATTGACCCTCTCAACATATTTTCATAGGTTTATATAGCCACATAACCTCTAGATTTGAGGCACATACAATACATGTTTGGTAACTTTCTATTTATGTCAATCATCATCTTTCTCTTATATCTTATTTTTTAAGGGTGTAATCGATTCGATTAGGTCAAAATTTGAACTTATTGGTGAAACAACCTGATTCATTTCGGTTTTGAAATTGTTAGAACCAAAATCGACTAGTTTAACAAGGGAACCGGGGCTTTGATTTTACAATAATGATTCAGTTTTAAGTTTTTTGTTGCTCTTGTTGCTTTTTTAACCCAAATAAATAACTTTTTTAGCCCAAATATGAATTTTAGAGCTCAAAATATAATGTATATAACCCCATATAAATGCTAAAAGCAAGTAGCCAAAATACTAATTTGCAAGAATATATCTTCTAATTAATAAGTGTTATATAATATTTTAATATGTGCTAGTTACTACATATTATAAGTTTGATATATATTATATAGTATGTACTAAATCATTATATATTAAATTATATATGTAAATATGTAACTTAATATGTAATGATAAATAATAAAATTTTAATAATTTAATATTAATATTCATATATAAGAGTCAATTTGTATTAAAGAAGCATAAATAAAATAAACTAAAATCTCATGCTATAATTATTAATTTTATAATAAGCTTAATATATATAACATATATAGAAAATAGTTTTAAAAAGTATCTATGTATAATTCAGTTCAGTTCAGTTCGATTCGATTCACAAAACATGAAAATGGGACCAAACTAGTTTATATGAAATTTCAGTCTAGTGAACTAAAACCGACCAAATTGATCATGAAATTGGACCAAAATGGCCGGTTCAGTTCGATTCAATTGATTTGGTTGATTTTTCGGTTTAATCCTTCACCCTTACTATTTTCTATCTATTCTAGACATAACATTTACGATTTTGAGTGCCCATGATCAATTGAAGCAACCAGAAAGCACCTCATTGCAATGAGTACTTCGTATGTAATATTTGAAAAATACTTTAGTCACAAATAAATTACATAAAAATAAATCTATAAATTAACGTGACTTGATGTGAAACATTAGATTGTAAAATAATAATTATTATTATAATATAGATATAATGTATCGTATGCAAATCATTTTTATTTATAAATTTAATTTTGTGATATGACTTTATGATTATTGCAATTCTCTTAACATTTATGTTTGATAGCCTTGAGGTTTTTTCTAGATTGGAAGTCCAATTGTAATGATACATCTATCGAGAACTAAGATATGATCGTACCTATGTGTGAGACATTGGCGAGAGGCTTAGAGCATTAGTGGACTTAATAAAGTTTGGCCAAAATTTGGTTAGAGAATTTACTTTTATAAATTTAGCTAGCTACTTTTTAACAACACCAAATAACAAACTCTCAAAATCTATCATGATTCTATTAAAATATTGATTTTGACATTTTCATTTATTTTAATTCAAATTGTAATTTGACTATTTATTCGTTATTAAAAAAGTACACATTAAAAAGTAGTGGTTCTATCCAACATAACACCTAGAGGGGGTGGATAGGTGTAGTTCAATTTTTCTCTGGTCTAATAAAAATATTGATAACCATACAATTAATCAAATATACACATCACACAAATAATCAAAGCAGAGATTTGTTCACGAAGTGGAAACTCATTTGAAGAACTTCTTCAAAATATAAAACCACTTCGGGTGTAGATCACCACCACAAATCCATTATAGAAATATGAGTTCGTTACAATCAATTTAGAAACACTCACAAAACCTTTGTAGTAGCTAAACCTTGGCTTGCAACTCTACGAGTGACCCACTTAATCTCTACATGAATGTAGTGCCGGAACTCCAACCTTTCTATAGCATCCTACGAGAACCTCTTGATCTTTGCAGTAACAGTAGCTTCGGAAACCTTCTTACCAATGAACAAATCCACTCCAATGGACTCAAAGGTGTTTTTATCTTGCGTGTGATTTGGTGAATGTATATTTTCCAAGAGATTCAACTTTGAATGTGGCAAAAATTTCTCTAAATGCTATTGGAAAGGGGCTATGTTGTTGTTATGATTTTTCACCAAAAGAAAAGAACAAAATGTTACCTTTCATACTTACCAAAAAAGAGGGGCTCAAACCTAAGGAAAAATTAGGTTTCCAGAACATTGGCTCTAGCGAAGTGTCGAGTGTAGTCGAGTGAACTCTCTGACTTGAATTTCGCTCGAGCGAAGTGTCGAACCGAGCCGAGTAAGCAAACTCTCTGACTTGAATGTAGCTCGAGTGAAGTGTGGAACTATGTCGAACAAACTCTTTGACTTGAAGTTCGCTCGAGTGAAATGTCGAACTATGTCAAGCGAAGTCTCTGACTTGAATGTAGCGCTAGCGAACTGTTGAGCCATGTTGAGCGAACCTCTGTTTGTGTTCTGCTCAAGCCGTGTTGACCCCCTTTTCACTTTACACTTGTTACAACACAATTTTACAAAGGTTTTCACGAGAATATGTCAACGAACTTATTTTTATATTAACACACATTAATTTTCTAACGTTGATATTAAATTTTAAAAGAAAAAATTAGCATCAACTAATCATAATATTACAGAACTAGAACTTGAAGCACTCCAGCAAGATGATGCTTTTGAGATGAAAAGGAAGTTTTTGAAGTTGTGAGCTTGAGATTTGGGCGCTTCGTGTTTTTGAGACGAAGGGGGAGTTTTTGAAATTGTGAGCTCGCGCGAAACAAATAGCACGCGGGAGAGGGAATTTTTTTATACCAAAATAATATTTGGTTAGCATCTTGGACTCAACATATTTGACTAGTGAAAATGATCAAAGTTAGAAATACTGTAGTTTTGTTGAGTCCACTACGGTGAATTTTTATACAATATAGTTAAACTTTGATCAAAATATAATTGTATTGAGTCCACTACTAGTGCTCTTATGTGGGCAAAGTGGTCAAGATGCATGCCAAAATCCAAGTCATCGAGCAACATTTTATTTTTAGGCTTTGATCCATTGGGCTCTAACCTTTCGGTTTTGCACGTTTCGGTGCCCATCTTCTTGTCTAATTACGGGACTTAGAGCATTCACATCCAGTTCCCTAAATTTTAGCTAAAAATGACACTCCCTATAATTTTATCCTAAATTTTACTTATCTTCAAAAACCTTCTACATTTCATTCCCTATCATTTCCCTATTATATTAAAATAATATTTCTAAATTCTTTATTAATTACTTTTTTCTCTCACTTCCATTTACAAATTTAATTACTCAATATTTTTTCTTATGTTTTGAACTATTACTCTAGTGAATTATTTTAAATAAAAATTTAAATTATTTTTAATATTTCTAAATTTTTTATTTTTTTATTTTTGTAGTTATTTAAATTATTTTTAAAACTATTATTTAAAATTATAATAAATATGAGTATGAGAGAAAATATAGATGATTGGAAGAAGAATTAATTTAATTAAAATGAATAAAATATTGATAAAAGTGATTTCGGGGATGAATAGTGGTTCCCTATATTTGGAAAACCATTGTTCATCCCCTAAACCTTTTCGCTAAAATAGGGATCCGGATGGATGGAGGTTTTGAGAGCATTCCCTAAACTTTTCCTCAAATTATAAGGAAAAATAGGTTATGGGGCACTGGATGGGAATGCTATTACATATATTAGAAGGGTATTTTGGCAAAAGAGTAATGTTAGGCTGCTGCCCAGTAGTGACCGCTGGGCAGTAGCCGAGGCAAAACTCATATATTTTATTTATTTATTATTTATTTCACATTTTTGTAATATTTTAAAAAAACAAAAAAACATATCAATACACTAATAGTCACTTCCTTAATTAGTAAGTCGAAAAAATTAAAAAAAAAAATTAAATATATGAGTAGTCAGAATAAATGGTCAAAATGAGAGGATAAAGTAGCAGTATTCTTTGGCAAAAGAAATCCCTATGCTTTAATATTTGAAATTCACTTCCTACATTTTGGTACTTTTATAATTGAATTTTGTTACTCATCATCCCACACACTGCGCACTACACTTATTTTTATTTTATTTTTTCATTTTTTTTAATTTTATTCATGTTAAAGTAATTGAGTTATTTTACCCATCATATACACCACATATTTGGTAAAGAAAAAAAAATCATATATAGTGTGTGGTGTGTAAATAATAAATAAAATTTCTCTTTATAAGTTATCTTCTTGTTAATTTTTCTGTCTAAAGTAGTAGTATAAAACACGTGACAAATCGTAATAGTGTACTATGAAAATTCTAAATTTTGTAAAAATTTGAAAGTAAGTCAAACAAAAATGAGCATATATAAAATAGAAAAAATGGCGAGGGGGGTGGGGGGGGCGGTCCCCTAAGGATAGGGAGGGTCTTTTCTTTACTACTACCCCAACCATCAATCATTTTATTTTTTTCTTTTAAATCCTTATAGCATTGGTAATAGTTTAATCAAATATCAAAGCATCTCTAAAATTTAACTAAATATCAATAAAATTATCTCTATTAGAGTAGTTAAAATGAAGAAGTTCAGTTATAATATCACTAAAATTTCCATTAAATTTAATGATACATTGTTTATTTTCAAAAAAAAATATTTTATTCTAAATATACAAAAATGCTACAGACAACCGTCTATAGCAACCATTGTGTAGCCGGTTTATTTAATTAGAAAAAAAGAAATCGAATAGACAGAAAAAGGAAGGAAAGCAGGGTATTGTTTTCATTTCAGAACAAAATAATCCAGAACGGCAAAAATGTAGATCTTTTCATCTCGGCAAAAACATCAAGCAGGGTATCGTGATTCCCGGCAGCTCGATATCAATTTTGGGTCTAGAAGAACCGTAGATCTCTTCATCTTCACTTGAACATCTATTTAATCTCCTCCAACGACTGAAAATTTTTACATTTGAGAAAAAACAAATCCAGCAAAAATGCAAAATCATGGAAAAGCTTCGAGGCAGTCGATTTTTGGGTCTAGAAGAATCGTAGATCTCCTCATCTTCGCGTTAGCAGCTGTGAGATATCCTCCATCTCTGTTCTTCGGCTTTGTGTCTCCGTCGCTAGCTTCAGGTAAGAAATCCCGTGTCATCTACTTCTTGTGTTGGTGTTCGTATGTGTTGTTTTTGTTGGCATTTTGGTGGCTAGAAACATCTATAAGTATTTTTAGTTGTTAAAATGGAAGGCTCCAAAGCCACAGGGTTCGTCTAAAGGCCGACCAAAAAGTATAGGAAGTAAGAAATTTACACTGATTACGTCCATTAATTTTGCCTTAGGGTTCGCATTTTATAGATGTTAGTATTTCATTTTTAAAGCAACCACTGTTTTTTAACATGTATAACCACAAAATTAGTAATGCTGCAGACGCTGCTTTTGTGAGCTTCTTGCCACAGGGTTGGCATTTTGTTTTCCTTGGCTTTTAAGAAAAATGAGGCAATCCCAATAACAGGATTAATGGCACATTCCCATGTTTAACTGCATGAAAACATCATATTAAGTAGAAAAAAAGACAATCTGTGAGCTAATTTTGGGGTTTAGAGACTGGGTTGTTCATACAAAACCATTTCATAGTTAAATTTCTAATAAATTTTCAAATGATAGAGTCCATTCTTCAATTGTTTTAAAAAAAATCTATTTCTTTTGCTAATAAACTTAATTCATTGCACAGGATTAATGGCACATTCTCATGTTTAACTACATGAATACATCATATTAAGTAGAAAAAAGACAATCTATGACCTGATTTTGGGGTTTAGAGAATAGATTGTTCAAATAAAACCATTTCATAGTTAAATTTTTAATAAATTTTCAAATGATAGAGTCCTTTCTTCAATTGTGTTAAAAAAAATTATTTCTTTTGCTAATAAATTAATTTCATTGCACAAGCTAATTGTTGGTGTAAGTATTTTGTTAATTTGTTTGGATCATTTACACTCATGCCTCTAACCTTTGTTTTCTCAAGGATGATCAACTTAATCTGTTGATTTTCTTGTTGTTGTTGTAAGAGGTATAATTTTCCTTGGGATTGTTAGCATGGAAAAAGGAGAAGACAATTTAGCTGGGCTAACACCATCTAGCTCAAATCCTCCAAGCATGGTATGTGATATTATTTTAAAGATTTGTTGGAATGTTTTGAGTTGATGTTTATTGATTGATTACATCATTCCCCCATACTTGCTACTTATCATTATTACTTTTTATGCCAGGACATCCTAACAATAACTCCAAACCTTTCAAATTACATGCACGTTTGGCATGGACCAGTGCCTACGTGGTCACCGACCTTTATGCCATATCCAGATGGCAACCAATATACAATCAACATTCAGGTGGTGATGCAACTTTGTTAGTACTTTTTTTAATAAATATGTTTTTTCAGAATTACAGTAATTACTTTAATTTTTGTGACTTATGCAGAATGCTGGTTACGAATTTCAATATGAGATGGGACCTCCCATTCCTCTCATCACTACAAATTTTATTTACCATTTAATGCAAATATGAAAAATATGCTAAAGGATATTTGTTACTTGTTAATTAGCGAGATGGAGGAGATATAACAGTCGTGGATACTTGCAGGAGGTTATTTGGCCCTTTGGAGATGGATACTCCCAATGTTGAATAAGTCCAGGCCTGAGAAACGGTGATTGGTAGTCAAGAAAGTGTAAGCGAATCTCTTGTGTTGTCAATATTTTAATAGTATTATCCACAACACAACGCAATAACAGTTGGTGTTTACTATTTACAGATGCAATTTGGGTTAGATGGATCATAACCGGGAGAATTTGAGTTGAGTAAATCACAACCGATGCAATGATTTGATACATTGAGTATGTTATTAATAAAAATAACATTTAATGTTGTTACAATTGATATTTTTAGTTGTCATTTTAGGAACTGAGATGATCTATGTTGTATGTTTTGCAGGGCAGAACAGACTTGTTGGTATTTGTGTATTGGGAAGTCAATTATTGCTATTTTGTTAATTGGAAAGACATTTGTTAATTGGTAAGCCATTTGTCAATATTTGTGCGTTTGGAGGACATTTATTAGAGTTTTGTCAGTATTGGGAGGACATTTTGTTGAAATTTGGCTTTAGAGTTATTGATGTTTGTGTAGTGGCAGATGTAGTGTTGGCCAAACACAAACTGAAATTTACTTTTTGTTGGCAAGTTCGTTTATGTAATTTACTAAATTCATGCCGAGTTATATCGTGTAATGATTTTTTTGAAACTATATTCTGTGTAATACAGTTTAGTGGTTGGCATTTTGTGTCATCACTTTTATGTAAATATACAACCTGCTCATAACAAACTACTCCTCAATATACATCATCCATAACAAACTACTCAATATACATTACAAACTGCTTCACAAACTGCTCATAACAAACTGCTTTACATCATTGCTTTACAAACTGCTCATAACAAATTGTTCATTACAAACTGTTTCTCAAACGTTTATGTACAAATACAAACTACTTCACAAACTGCTCCTCAACATACATCATCCATCACAAACTGCTCAATATACATTACAAATTGCTTTACAAACTGTTCATAACAAACTGCTTTACATCACTACTTTACAAACTGCTCATAACAAACTGCATCTCAACAAACATTATCCATACAACCTGCTCAAACTCAACAGTTTTACAATCTGCTCAAATCTAAATTGTTCTGTTTTACAAACTACTTATGAACAATCAATATCTATACATATACAAAATTATTTTACAACCTGTCCAATACAACAGTTTTACAATCTGCTCAAATCCAAACTAAACTATTTTACAAACTACTTATCAACCAATATCCATACATACACAAAACTATTTTACAACTTGTCCAATACAAACTATACATACCAGTTTTACATTCTGCTCAAATCCAAACTGTTATGTTTTACAAACTACTTATCAATAACCAATATCCATACAAACTATGATACAAACTACTCAATATACATTATAAACTGCTCATAACATTTCCATTACAAACTACTTCTCAACAAACATTATCCATACAAATTGTTTTACAAATTATTTCAAGATCCATACAAACTGCTCATACATTAACCTAACTATATTGTTTACAAGCAATATATATTACACCACTGTTTGACATTCTGCTCAAACTGTACGTAATAGCAGTTTTACAATCTGCTCAATATGTATACATCAATTACATCAACTACATAGTCCAATACAATTTCCAGAACTACTAACACTATCCAAGAATAACTACTAACACTATCCAAGAATAACTACTAACACTATCCAGAAATTACTTAGACACTACCAAGCAACAACCAAAATGCAACTAGAAATGCAAATGCCCAATACAACCAAAGTAGTATGCGTGAATGCCTTATTTCAGCTTCTTGTTCCCAAAACACCAACTCCTTCTTCATAATCTCAATCTCCCTCTTATGGACATCGTCGAGTTTCTTCTCGAGCTTTTTCTCATTCCCTAGAAGTTCATTGGTGCTTTCTCGAAGTTGGTGCTCATTCTCTTCATTAATATATGTGCACTTGAAAAACTTGCAGTATGGTAATTCTTGAAGATTAAGAAGATATATAATAAATGTTAGATGTTTTAATATTAATCATTATATAACAAATGTTAGATATTTTAATATTAATTATTAATCTTTACAAGAATAAAATTTTTTTACTTACAAATTATGTAGTTACCTTAGTGTTGTACATTGGACACCCTAAGAAGGGTCGTCCTGGATTCTTTGCAGTACGAGTCAGTCTTAGTATGGCTGGCTCTTCACAAAAACATAATGGTATGCCCAAAGCACGTTTACCAAAGGAATATGAAGATATCGATGATGACATCCTCGTATGGCAGTAATTTCAATAGTACAGAAAATTCAACTGTCGAGAGGAATTCGTTGAATTATTCAGATACACGCTTCCCAATAACAGTAGCAGTTTAACATTTTAATGTGGAAGTAAACATCCCAATAACAGTAACAGTTTAAACTTTTAATAATGGAAGTAAGCAACCCATTATTAGAGAATGTCATGAGATGTCGAGGTGATCTGGAAGTTTAATTGATGTTGTTATGCTTATAATTGGAGATGTAGGCCCATAACCATAGGCACATGATAATTGTGGTATTTCATTTTTTTAAGAATTTTAGAATCGAGACATTTAGAGACTCTGAACTTGGAGAGTTGCTATTTATCTGCGATTATTAATATACGAGGAGATTTAGTTATCCTTTTATGCGAAGAGTTTATTTATTATTTTATGAGGAGACGGTTACTATTAGTTGGAAAAAGATAATAGTTTGAGTGATATTATTAATAGGTTTTTGACCAATTATCTTGTCGAGGTATACACTGTAGGCTTGTATTGTATTTCCAAAGCATGTGATCATTGACAATAAGTGCACGTGTAGAAAAATTAGGAGAATATGCAAGATTTAGGAATGAATAAATGAGGTTTAAAATTTTGAAATGTTAGGCTCAACTAAATGATCGAAGATGTAAAATAGAAACATGAAAAGAATGCGATGGACAAGTATGTAGGTTGCTTGAGGTATTAGCAAATTCCGAGGACGTAATTTTTATTAGGAGGGGAGTTTGTAACAATCTGATCCTAAATTTAGGCTATAATATAAGTTTTATGTAAATTTTTTAAAATAGCTCGAGTATTCTACTAAATTATAATATGTTATTAGTATTTAAGTATTTTAAATACTATGATTTATTGATTGTAGGGTTAAACAAAAGATTTGTTTGACTATCTTTTAAATTGTAAATTTTAATTATGTAGGATATTAGTACTTATTTTTTTCCAAACAAATTTAGTAATAGTTATTATTGCATATAGGTGTCAAGTTACAAAGTGTTATTCAAGAAGAAGCGCAGCGAGGTAAGTAATTTGATCACAAATTAGGATCATCACAGTTCAGCTTATAAATAAGTATTATTCAAGCTAGTTCATTTGCAGCCAATTATTTATACACCACTCATGTCATATATAAACATGTCATCTAGCATAGCATACAATTTTGTCATTTTGCATCATGTTTAAATTCAGAAATTATGATTATGTATGTAAATGTGTCATGCATCTCATGTGTATAAGACACGTAAGTCATCTTAAATTTAAGTGCAAGATAAGATAAGATCAGTTAATAAGATGGTTATTCAGATGCATGGTACCAATGCAGTTCAGTTTCAGGGTGGATGTGCAAGCCACAAACTCAGTCGTGGTCCACCATAGTATGCCAGAATACTATCAGCGGCTCCTTTTGCTGCAGCGGGACATGGGGTCGGTGCACAACCTCGCACACAAGGTTAAGTGTGTTGGCCAGTCAGTTAAATAATATAAATTAGTTAAATCATTCAGATCAGTCAGTTAATTCAGTTAAATAAGTCATACATAGCATAAACATCAGTATGAACAGTCATGAATTTAAACTCTCAGCATAAAAATTTTTATAAAAACTTTATGTTTATTATGTTTATGTTGTGATGAATTTCTTGCTGAGTCTTCGACTCATTTTAGTTTGTTTTCATGTTTTTAACCACTCAGGTGAGGATGATGAATACGAGCAGGCATACCAGGAATAAAAGGAACATTTAATTTTAGTTTCAGACTTTCTAAAATAAAACATGTTTTTATGACATGAATTTATTCAGTTTATTCATTTAATATTTTTGGAAGACCTTTTTTAGACCTTTTTCTACAAAATAAATTTCTACTTTCATTTATGAAATTTGAGATATCTTGTCGAGTTTATTTTATAAAAAAACACGTGACACTTATAGCATATGAGAATGGGGTGTTACAACTTCCCTACTTGAGAAATATGGGATTGATCCCAAACAGACAAGAGTAAATACACAAGAGTAACAATTTAATATGGCAGTGAGACTGTTATAGACAAGAGTAAAACATCCCACTAACATTTTACAGAAACAACTTAATAAAATAACATTTGCTAAAACACCCTGCTCAAATATTATTTTATGCATTCCATAGAGATGCTACTACTCTCATACATGTGGAATTTATAAATTGGCAACTTAACAACGATGATATGGTATGTAATTTGAATAATTACATGACTAAATAGTTAATGCAAGAATTATACATCATAGGCAATGTCTTACATGACTAAATGTATAATGTATGATAAAAAATTATTGACTTCCAAACATTTGGAAAGTAAAACCAAAGCACAGAAAAAGGAGAAAACTAACGATATTTTTACAGTGACGATACTTTGAAACTCGGCCCGATCGATGATTACAAAAAAAAATTTAGGGTTAGGGTTTCGGGGCTTGATAACCAAAAAACTTTAGGGTTAGTGTTAGGGTTAGGATTTTGGGGTTATAGGCTTGATAACCAAACAAATTTAGGGTTAGGATTAGGATTAGAGTTTCAGGGTTTTGTGGGAAGGAGATTTCAGATTTGGGTTTGTGGGAATGAGGGTTCGTGGAGAAGACGAAGAGAAGACAGAGAAGACGAGGGGGATGTGGCTCCGTGTCTTCGTGGAGAAGATTTCATAGAAGACGAAGATAGTGACTTCGCAAACTGTTGGTTCATGGGTACGAGGATTCGTGGATTAGTGAAGACCATGAAGACTGACTGCGGAGAAGACAAAGACTGCAAACACAGTGACTTCGCAAAACTGTTGGTTTGTGGGGTTCGTAGGTTTGAAGGAGACTACAAAGAATGACTGCAGAGAAGGCGAAGACATCGTATGCGGAGGCTTCGTGGGGCGGCCAGTTTGTGGAGGATGATGGGGCTTCGCGGAGAAGAGGAGGAAGAAGAAGACAGAGTGAATGGTAAGTTTTCGTGGGGATGGGTTAAATGGGAAAGAAGGTGAAGCAACCCCTTCAGTCTTCGAGAGAAAGGAGGCTAAACGACGACGCTTATTTGTGTGAAGTTTAAAATCTCTTCCATCTTCAAGCAAGTTGCGTAACGACATAGTTCCATTAATTGTCATCTCGGACACGATGCCGTGAGAGTTCTCCTATGCGGTTGTGAGTAGCATTTTTGCTAAAAATATATACAAACGGCATATTTTCATGAAAAATTCTAAATATAAGCTTTACATTCTTATATATTAGAAGATAAAAAAATAAAATTATATATTTTTAAATAATGTATAACGTATAGAACTTATGTCTAGCACGATTCTATTTTCATTCCCTAGTTTTTCAGTTCCCCGATATCCAATGTCACTCTCTCTCCCTTTCTCTCTTCCCTCGCCGAACAATCCCTCTCTCCCCTTCTCTCTGTTTTTTATTTTTTATTTTTCCAGTTTCCTTTCACTTTCTCTCCCTTTCTCCCTCGCCGAACGCTGGGTTTTGCTCTTCCCTCGATTTTTCTCTCTTCCCTTATCTTTCTCTCCCTTTCTCTTTTCCCTCACCGAACACCCTTCTCTCCCCTTCTCCCTTTTTTTTTTTCAATTTCCTTATTCTCTTGTTTTGTTGAACATTGTATGCTCTTTTGGGCGTTGAACAATCGGTAGCAACTTGCAGAAGGAACACTCGAACACTAATTGTTAAGAACTTGATTGGGAAGATACTGTAATGGTGAAAGGGTGTAATGGAGCTTACGACTATAGTAAAGCTTCTATGGATTGGTTGTTGTAATGATGAATGCGGTTGAATGAAATGCAATGAAAAGGACGCACATCAGATGTTTGAATAAATGGCTAAAGGAAATGTATTGATACGGGAGTAACTTCGAGGGCTCCCAACCTCCTACAGAATCCACTTTCTTACAAATATTCTCTTATGCTCATTTCCACTCACTTTCCTACCTTAAGACGTTGCTAACAGAATTCAAAATAAAACTAAACTGACCTCCAACCTGTAGAAAGTAAATGACAGACACTTACAAGAAACAGCTAATTGATAGACGAACGCACCGTTTGGAATAATTCCAAACGCTGCATTTACAGACCTTCTAACAAATGCCTAAAACGGTGCATAACACCTCAGCTAACAAAAGGCACCCAACAATGGTGCGTCTTGTTCTTCAAGTCCCATACCTCACGACGTCGTTCCAGCCTCCTTGAACTGCTCCAAGTCTCCTATGTTCACTTCGACAGATCCTGCAACACTTAGACTTCCGTAACTCAGCTCCTGTCTTCCTCTCGCCATCTTGCCATCGACGGAGCTCTAACACTAATACCACCAGGAAAGCTGGGATTTTGGCTTGAGAAGAAAAGCCCTAGATTGCAATCAATTTATTCGAAACCTATTATGCTTCACAAGGGTAAAAATTCATGCCCCTTCTGAGAATTTTCGATTTCTATTTCTAGTGTTGGGTTGATTTTTGGAACTGGTTTGATCTGTAGTGGTGGGAAAAACATATTGTTTAAATGGAAATTGATCTGTGGTCTGCTATATGTATGATCTATGGTCTGTTATTGTGAAAAATTGATCTGTGATCTGTGGTGGTGGTCTAATCTGCTATTTTTCTGCATGGTCTGTATGCTCTAGTTCTGTGTTACGTGATATTGGGAGAAACTTTGGTTTATTACAAACATGTAATTGTTACTAATAAGCACTAGAGGCTTTTTTTATTGTAAATGGCATCATACATAATTGAAACTATATCGCACAGCCAATAAACGCCACATAAGATCTCCAACATGGTTAAAAGTTATCGCCAATTATAAAACGTTACTGCACTATCTATGTTTTCAATTGGAATACATCTAAAGGAGGAATTGTATTGCATGAAAAATATAGTGGTTTCAATGGATAGCAAAGCAAGGATGATATGTAAGGTAAGCTTATGGTTCCTCGTAGCCAATGAAAACTGTGATAATTAATCTCAATCGTGAAAGGCAGCACCATGCACAATCCAACCTATATAGTAATTAATATCATCTCTAAAAAACATCTCTAGGCCGAAATTCATGTTCTAAACTTCTATTCTTTTCTGAGATGCCTATTCTAGCGAAGCAGCTCGATTTTTTCCCTTGTAGATATTAGAAACCATAATCTTCAAGTTTGCTTCATGACTAATACTTTTAAAACTAGCAAATCACCTAGGAATATTATGATTTCTATAGTTGTTTCACATCTCTTTAGAAGCCATATGTGATTGCTCTTCACTGATAAAAGCCCATTTCTAAGAAGCTTTGTGGCTTCTAGAAAAGGAACTGAAACATATTAAATGTACAAGAACTCTGTTAGAAAACTATACAAGAAAAATGGACGCAAAAAAATAAAAATAAAAATAAAAATAAAATAAACTAAACTACAAATTTATGGTACAATCGATTTGATTAGATTCTAATAAGTTTAGATTTTATGCATAGCTATAATAAGTTTTGTTTTTGTGCATAGTTCCTGTTCTCATAAACAGAATGTTACTTTGTGGTGTCTTTTAAGGTTCCTGCACATGTTTGGGATCCTGAAAACTATGGACAAAACTAATATACAAGCAGGAGGTTAGGTTGAGGAACATGTACATTTTTTGTATATGAAAAACTAATATATTGCACAAGCAGGAAACTATTAAAATTAATATACATGCAGAGGTAAGGTTCCTGCACATGTGCAGTGCAGGAGGAACATGTATATTTTTGTGCAATGCACATTTTTTCATGTACATATACATTTTTTTGTATATTAGTTTGCACAAGTAGGAGGTAAGGTTCTTGCACATTTTTTGTAGATGAAAAATAATAGGTTGAAGAAAAATAATAGTTGATAAACAAATAATTTAAGTAAAAATTAAATTATTAATTAACATATAGTCAGTGTATTTGTTAAATATGATCAAAAAAGTTAAAAAAATTATTATTAAAAAAATAATATTATATTATTATTATTTTAACTAATTCAATATAGAGTTATATCTTGAATGATTTTAATTTTAATGAAATCAATATCAGTACTCTTGCTTTTTTAACATTCACAATAATGAAATAGTTAAGTACAATCCATGTCCTTCGGTACAAGAGAAGCAACAAAGTTAGGTGCTTCTTCCATCCAAATAGTTTCTCCATTCATTTGAACACACTGTCCTGCTAAGGAATGAGCTGCCACATTGTTTTTCCTATATATAAACGATTATTAAAATAATATAATCTATAAATAAAAGATTGGTCGAGTGGTGATAGAACTTTTTTTTAATGTACAACGAGCCGAGGGGCACGCCGCTTCGGACTCAAATATCAGTATAAAAAATACGTCATTGGTTAAGGTGAAAGCAATAAGCATCCAACTCTCACATAATTTACATAACAGCTTTGTTATTTATCAACCAAATGCATCATATACCATATTTTCTTTCAATTTTTTTTATTCTTCTTAAATTTATTAAATTATTTAACTCATCATCCATATACCACACATTTAATAAATAAATAAAAATATATATGATATATAGCGTGTAAAGATGATGAGTAAATTTTTTTTTATATTATACCTAGTTGGCTCTTATTTGAGGTCTAGAAGTCAAATCCCCTTGCCAACTACAAAAAGATTAAGGTTCAGTTAACTCTTAGTCCGAATTTGAGGTTTTTTAAGTGAAAAAAAAAAGACATATTAGGACTTATTTGGATAAAGAAATGATATATCTCATCTCATTCCATTTTATCTCATTTTATCATTATAATTTTTTTAAATTTTTATATAAAATATAATAAATAATTTAATTTTTTTTAATTAAAAAATAATAATAATATTAAAAAATAATATTCTAATAATATTTAAACAAGTCAAAAAATAAATTTTTGCTTATTTATTGTTTGAAATATTTATACGAACAATAATAAATATTATAAAATTCACTTTATTATGATCTCTCCCCGCTTTGAAGTCCTCGAGTTCAAATAATAAAATTAAGAATGTATTTTTCGATCCAAATGCTTCATATAGATGGGTTTGCTTGCCTACATTGTCATCACAATAATAGAAAATAGACCAAATTAGGAACAACCAATAATAGATAGATATTTTTCATAATTAACATTTGTTTTCTGGGTGACACAATGTTACCAAAAAATCACATTTTTTATCTTAAATGTAGACATATGAAATTATTAAATTTTTTCATATCAATAAATATGATTAGAAATTAACAAATTTAAGATAAAAAGTAATATTACGCATAATAAATTATTTCTACTATACATAATAAATTAAAATTATTATCTTAACTAACAAGTGGTAGGATAACTTAACCCAACCGGATTGTGCAATAGTTGTATAAAAGTTATGCCAATATTATTACTTTCTATCAGATATAAAATGAGATTGAAGTTAGTTAATGGTGAGATAAAAAAATTAAAAATTTGAAATTGAAAAATATTACGTAGTTGAGTAATATTTAAAAAGAAAATATATAAGAATATCTGAAAATAATTTTGTTGTTGAACTAGCCAATGCATGCACCACTACTCAATAATATTATGGAAAATGATATTTGGCTTCATAAGTTTGCTCCTTTAAAGTTATTGTTTAGATATTTTATTTTATTTTATGATTAAAGAAATGATTGTTAATAAAGTGAAATATTTTTTATTTTTTAAAAATATTTAAAAAATAATTGAAATAAAAAGAAAAAGAAAATATAATTACACTAACGATAAGTTTACCGTTTGAGGGACAAACTCATAGTACTGAATAATTAGTATTATATTCTGACGTGTTATTTATTTTATTATAATTTGAAATAAGTAATATTAGGTAGAAGTCTTAAATAAATAAATTTTATATAAATCATTTATGAAGAAGTAGATCTCATTAATAAAAAATTAATTTTTTTACATTTTTTTTAAAAGTAAAATACACTTTTTTACGAGGATGTATATATAACTCGTGTAATTGGATATTCTAAAAATAATTTCTCGTTTGAAATTCGGTACAAAAGAAGTTACTATGCCAGATAAGTGGAAAGGAAAAGGTGCCGTCAGACCTGTGTCATAAGAGAAACGTCAGCATAGCTTTGTAAGCATCTGGGTGGAATTTTCTTCCCTGCATTCACATCAAGCGTCTTTCCTCTCATCTTCCATTAAATTACTTCACCCTTTCCTCGTCTCTTTCTTAAAGCCAGTATAAAATCTGAACCCTTCTTTCTCCTCCCCTAGCCAATCTGATAGGTAGCTCTGGAAAAATAAAACAAAAATTATTTGCAAAAACAAAACCCAGTAGATAAACATAATGGGAACTCCTAATTGGCCGGAGAAACTGTCAACCACCCGGAAAAAGGTGATCAGAGAGCTGGTTGAAGGTCAGGATTATGCAACCCAGCTTAAGAGCCTCCTCCACAGACCCACTGAAGATCACGAGTCTCTCTCGACTGAGGAGCTTGTCTCGAAAATTTTAAGATCTTTCTCCGAGACTCTTTCGGTACTGAGTTCTTGTGAGCCGGGCGAGGTTAGTCAGAGTCAGGCGGTTTCCCATGCTGATTCACATTGCGATGTCCGAAGGTCTGAAGACTCCGGCGAGAGTAGAAAGAGGCTCGCTGCCAAAGATCGGAGAGGTTGTTACAAGAGAAGGTAAAATCATCTACGATCTGCTAGAAATTTAGGGGAAAAAAAAAATTGTCTTCTACGGTGTCATAACTCTTTCAAGTACTTTTGAGTGAGAATATAAATGCTTATCCTGTCAAATCTTGGTCTGTAGGTCACATATATAAAATTTAAGGTAATAGAGGCATATTCATCCTTTAATTGACTTGTATATCCCTCACTTTAGCTGAATATGGTGCATTATATTGATCAATTTCAAGGATTTGGATTCAGTCGCATATAAATATATAAATAGTTCAATTTATATGTGCTTCATGTATTACGAGACATATAAAATTATAAATAGTTGATAAGATTGAGAAACTTCACTCTGAAAGTGGCATTTTCTTGTCAGCAGGAAGACTTCTCACACATGGGCAATAGTCTCTCACACAACAGATGATGATCACGAATGGAGGAAGTATGGCCAAAAGGAGATCCTCAACGCTAAATACCCAAGGTCTTTAGTTATGATCTTTTGCTAGCCAGCTCGTAGTTAATTATTTTAATTTTGTTTAGAATACTATATATATATATTAATTGTAACAGAACGATCAATTAAGCGATCATCATATTAGTTTGAAGCGATCATCATATTAGTTTGAAGAGAGCTGATTGGATTAATGGTGAATTGTGATGAACAGAAGCTACTTCAGATGTACACGCAAGTACGACCAGGGTTGCGGAGCAACCAAGCAGGTCCAGAGAATGGAGGACGATCCACAAATGTTCCAGACAACATACATTGGCCATCACACATGCAGAGATATACTAAAGGCACCGCAAATCATCACAGACTCTGACCCTTGGGAAACTTTCTTGGTCAATTCCGACACGATGATGATGAATATCCCTGCAGGTAAACAAGATCGTGCCCTCAGCTCCTCGACCACAACTATAAAACAGGAATCTTTAGAGTCACTGAGTGACCTGACCGATAGCATTTCCTCGTTCGGTACTAATTTGTGGTCGGAATTGAAGGCTTTCGAATTTTTGGAGCCTGCGGTCATGTCTCCGAAGACGGGGTCCGATAACGGAGATGTGGGATCTACCATGTACTCCTGTACGGATACCTGTTCTCTTAGTTTGGACATGGATTTTGAGGGTGGTTTCGATTTTGATGGTAGTGAGTTCCTATAGCTAGCTAAAACGCGTCAATTGCAAAAGGTTAAAGACTATTTTTCCGTGTACCACGTGACGTAAGAGATTCCCACTTGCTCAAAGAAATTAATAATGCGATGTTTTATATGTATATATATATATATATATATGTATATATATGTATACGTGGTTGCTTTTGATGCGGTAGAGGCCGGGCCCAGGAAGATGATCGAATTTCCAAAGATGAATGGAAAATCTGCAGAAACGGTTAAATTTGTGGGTTCACATTACAGGTAGCAAAGGGCTGAATCGATCGAATGGAAAAGCTTTGTATGTTTGATCCTGATATATTCTCTTGAAATGGCCTGAAACATACGCTGCATACACACGTTTGATCTCTAAATTAAATTCTAAAAATAAGACGAAAGGTGACCAAGCGAGTGGGACCGTGATGTCGAAGTGCAGTTCGAGGACGATGCGTATTAAATTAGGGGGAATTGGATACAGGGTGGAAAGTTGTAGATTGGTGGAAGAATGAAAGAACAGTTCTTTCACGTACAAGCGTTTTTTATGACATGGCGTGCTGCCATTTTAGGACTTTTTTTTTTTAACAAAAAAAAAGAAGAAGAAAGAAAAATACGAAGAGAAGAAGAACCAGTCTCCTTCGTCTCCCCTGTTCTGAACAGCTTATCATCCATATCGTTTGGAGTTGTTTTACTTCGTCTTCCGATTACAGAATAGAATAATGTTCTTCCAATGCCTTAATTTTATACCTATGATGCATTAAATTAAATATCTGGCAAGCCTCGTCAAGGAGTCCAGCTTGATCACAGATAGACAGAATCACTCTAAAAGTGAAATCGTTTGTAGTAGAATCGCCCGATCTCATCTCATCAAAAAGATCCATTGCATCTCGAAACCGATCATTATGTGCATCAGTGCATGTGCCTCTATAATTGCAGTCCATAGCATCGAACCCTTAACAGGGATTGTATTGAAAGCCAACTTTGCACTATCAATTTCTCCACAACAGCCATACATTTTCACAACCGCAGCAGAAACCAAATGGACAGACTCAAAGTTCTTCTTTACGACTTGCCCATGAGCCTCCTTACCAAGCTTCAACGTTTTTGCTTCTCCGCAAACACTCAAGATCTTTGCCATTGTAACTGAATCTGGCTTGTGCTTTGACAACTAAATTGACCGAAACACACCAAGTGCTTCATTTAGATACCCATGTTCTCTATATGTATCAATCATGGCTATCCACAAGATCACATTCCTCCGTTTCTTGCCATCGAACAATTTTGCAGAATATTCCAAGATACCACACTTCAAGTAGAAGAAACAATAGCCACATTAGGTAGGAACCAATTCTTCAGAGCAAAAGCATGAACCTCCTTCCCTTTTTTCAGAGCCCTCAACTCTGCACAAATTGGAAGAACAGTGGCAATCATCACAACATCAAGCCTAAACCCTTCCTGCTGCATCCAAACAATTGATCTCACAGCCTGCTTAAGCCTCCCATTCGTGGCATAACCTAACATTAAAGCGGTCCAACAAATAGTATTCCTCCCTGTTGAGCCATAAAAGACCCGTCTCCCAGACCCCAAGTCCCTAGAATTCAATTTTGGGGAGACGAAAGAGTGTATTTTTTTCCTGTCCAAAACTCAATTCACCCCCCCAAAAAAAAAAAAAAAAAAGGCACCATTTCATTAAGGAAAATTTTATACACCATACTACCATCCCACTTTTATCCCAATATGTAAGATGTGACACATTTATCACTATTAAATAATCATTTATTGCATGCTTCTTTTTTATCTAATAGTGATGAATGTGTCACATACTACTTAGTATGATCAAAATAAGATGAGAGTGTGGTATATATCATTATTCAAAATTATATTAAAAAATTATATTTTAACAATATTTTAAATTTATAATATTTTTATTCAACTTGCTCCCTCTCATTTCACAAAATTCCATAAACGATAAAACATTTTAATCCAAACTATTTATAATTATTCATCTCATCTCAACTCAAATATCTCACTAATATTCATAAACCATCTCAATTAATCTCATCTCAACTCCCAAACTAGGCCTAAATTATATGTGAATCATGTCCATGAGATTATATATGAGTTAAGTAAGGCCTCGTTTGGATTTTAACATTCTCAGTTAAGTAATACAATTAAGTTTCCGTTTGGATGTTGAAATCAGATGAAAAATTTATGAATTGTAACGAAATAATTTGTGAATAGTAGTGAAATAGTTTGAATTAAGATATTTTATGGAGTTTTGAGAAAGTAAAGAAAAAATGTTGAATAAAAATATTATAAAGTTAAAATATTGTACTTAGAATATAAATTTTTAATGTTACTTTTGTTTTAAAGTTTGAAAATATTAAATTGTTTTTTGTGTTTTATTTGAAAGTTTGAAAAAATTGTAATGATTAAGTAATAATTAGATTAAAAAATTTAATATTTAAAATTAAAAAATATTTGTATTTGAGTAATATACATGCATGCATGCTCTTCCAATCTCCTGTGTATCGCGTACCGGTGTCCTTGAGGTCGACAAACATGTACATGCTGCATGTGAAAGCGCCCTTGGCTATTTTAATTAGACTAGCTTGCCTTAATTTATTTACAGCCATATTAGATAAGAAGAACTGGATTAATGTATACAGTTTATAATGTGAAAGAATTTACGTTTGGTTGCTCGAAAAAGAAAAAATACAAATGTGCAAGTGTGTGTGTGTGTGTTTATATATATATATATATATATATATATATTTACTTGAAATTGCCACAAGAGTAATCATGCATGCTTATTTATAATTTGAATGAAGATCAAGTGCTCACGGTGCAAATTATAGGCTAAGTTTGGATGTTCATAAAGTGATCTTAGATTATTTATGAATAGTAGGAAAAAAGTGACAAAAAAATAATAAATGATAGTAAAACAATAATGAATAATAATAACTAATGATGAGGCAGTATGAGATAACCTTATTAACTAAACACACCCTTAAACTTAGCAGTACCCGATAATTACATTATCATCAAGAAGAAGTTGCCGCGACCCTCCTGGCAGGTGTTGCATATATGAAGCATACCGTTTCCACGTCTTCCTATCAATTAGGTGCGAATCACCTCACCAAGTACGATATTTAACAAATACACTTACAACTTACAAAATTTGATCGGCACATGCATAAATTAATGAAATTGACAATTAATGGCCGATGATGTTTCAAAATTATTATATCTCTGTCTCTTTTTTACAAAAAAACACGTCCCGTCAGTCGACTGTGTTATTTCCATTGTCCCCTTGCTGCCCTCTGTTTAATTCGTTGGAATGGAAGAGAAAATCGATGCTGTTGCTGCTACTACTGCCAGAATTAAACATTGCATCGGCAAGATCTGTAACCGGGTATTCAACGGCAACTAATTCTTTACCACTTCGCGTGGTAGATGGACCCGCACCACCACCTACAATCGTCCCTCCTCCGGTTCTTAGGCTGAAGTACTCCGTTGAGAGCCATGATCTGCTTGAAGGAACTGAACTGGAATCTTGAGGAGGTTGGATATTTATAATTTGGGCCATCTCATGATCATTATGATCAGTAATGTCAACCGGTGGTGGTGGTGGAAGTGATGGCGCGGTGGACGACATGTGGCAAGTGTGATCACCTCGGTATATAACTTCATACGTGTAGGGATCATCATCGAACCTCTGGACTTGCTTCTTCGCTGGACACTGGTATAGCTTTTGGTGGGTGCACCTATAGTAACTCCTGATGAAGATTGTCTTTGTTAGAGATTATAAGATATATATATATATATATATAAAATTAACGATCGCATCGGTTAAAAAATTAATATATATATATATATGGAAAATAAGATTTTACTCAAATATCAAGTAGTCGATCAAATCCTTAAACAAAAAACTAGGTTTTTTACCTTTAAAATTTCCTGTTAAAAAAAAAAAAAAAAACTTGAGGTGTCGACATAATATCAACGTACATATTATAAGTATGTCGCTAATTATAATTAAAAGGCAATATGCATGATGTGATCAGATCAGGAAATTAACAAAAACATATATAGGAATTAATTAACTCGTATATATATTTAACAATATGCAAGAGTAGTACATTAATTATATAACTAACAAAATATATAATATATTAGGAAATTAATGACGCGACTTTGATATTTTGCGGATCATTTCATAGATCATACGGTACGTTTGCCAATATTGAATCAAAATATATCGTTTTCACTACGTACACAGACCTCGTCAATGTTTTGTTGCAATCGCATTAATTATACGTTCGATTAAAGTCTAAAAGACTAGTAATACAAGTAAGAGTTTGAACAATTTTAGGGACAGTTACGGATTTTGATCAGAAGACCTTTGATTTCTATGACATTGCAGACCGATCGTGTGCTTAATTGCTTTGAATTGAAAGTCTCAAATAACTTATATTACTTATCATACGCATTCTAGGGTATGCGTTGATCTGGTCAAAGTCCGAGAGAGAGAGAGAGAGAGAGAGATTGATACATGAAGATCGAGAAGTCTTATAATCAAAGAGAGAGAAATAATTAAAAGCTACCAAGAAATTAAGAATTGACTCTGTACGTAGTAATCTTGATCAAATCGACAGATTAGCTAGGCAACGAACCAATTAAGGGTGTATAATTAACTAAGTACGTACTGATGAAAAACTGTCAAATAAGACTATATAATATAAATATATATATATATATATATATTCTTGAATCTGGCTAGCTAGTTAATTAACCTGATTTTCCTGTCACTTGCTTAGAGTGGGAGAAGTCATGATTTCAGACATACCTTGGGAATCTTGACCCAAGTATCTCTTTCTGGCCGTATTTTCTCCAAGTGAAGTCATCCTCAGGTGGAATCTCGGTATTTCCAACCCGAGGTGCAGCCACCTTGATCACCGTCCGTCTCTCCCCATCATCCTTCCTGGTTATTAACAAACAAATATAGCTTCAATGGACGAGATCAACAAAACATAATTAACAGTACTGGACATGATCCGGCGGTTCAGGCCGGGCTAGGAGAATGATGATTCCGAGCTAGTGAATTAAACACAAGTCACCCACAAATTAAGTTCAAAAGGAAATGTAACATTACTGACCTAGCTAGCTACGTTTCAATACTGTATATGAGTGAAATCAAATAATTCGTCAAATACGCGGTAAACTCTACCGAATTTAAATTTCTCAGTACCTCCTCCGCTGTCTTTGCGAGGATGAAGCGATGCCAGACTCTGAAGCGTGAAGGGGGTGAAGCTCCCCTCCTATGCTCCTAGATGGTGCAGAGCCTTCGACCCGATCTGATCCTCCAGTACACAAACCAGCAACATTAATGACTTTGGAACCGGAGTCCTGCATATCGACGCTGGGGCTTATCCTTTGATGATCAGCTTGAAGTAGTTGCATCTGAATAATATTGTCCATTGCTTGGGTGCAACTAGACCTTAGCCATTGCTGCAAACTTGCAAATTCGATCCTCGGCTGCTGTACTAGTGAATCCTGTGGCTCATGGAATAACGTCATCATGTGCCCGGGATGTGCAGAAGTACTAGTACTGCCTTGTGTCTTGTATAGGCGCTCCTTTGCGGTTCGGAAAACCTTTATGACCTCATCACAGGACTTTGAGAGCAGGTTGGGCTGGTCGGCCAAGTTTGGTAGGTTTGATTCAAGTTCTCTAGCCAGCTTACACCCAAGAAGGATTAGAGATACTATCTCCTCCATGGACGTTTCTCGATTTGCAGCTAATTTTAGTTAGCTAAATTTGCCTCTAATTAGGATATTTGGACACACAGAAGCACATACATAAATATATATATATATATGTATGTGGTCTTTGGAAATTTAATTAATTAAAAGCATGCATGGAGTACTTGATGTAGCCTTTTGGTGGGCCGGCTTCTATGCTAGCTAGTTAGCTGGTCCTTCTACACGGTAGAAAGGAAGGTTTGGTAAAGATCGATGACCTAGTCATGGTCAGCATGCACAGGATTTCAAACTATTCCCCTCGAGTCCAAAGGAAGACCGCGCTCCCATTGAATCCAAATTACTTTCCTAGCAGCTCAATCCTGGAAGAATTTTCTGTGGTTGAATAATTAAATTAATTACCAGATCATGATCATTGATGCATGACAACTTGTAGGCGAGGACGTACGTTCCATTGAAGGATTATAAGTCAGATTATTTCCATGTATATTACCACAGCAAACATGTTAATCAACCCTTTACCCTACGTCATGGGTCATGACCAGTCCTTTGGACACAAGAAAGATTATACCGGCTATGGTCACGATTCAAAGGATCCCACGCCCGGGGCACGTAAACCGTACGTCTTGCACTTAATTTGTAGGACTAGTTGTATGATCGCTATGATCTGTTTTTACTGGAGATACCAATTTTGCCAACTTTGTCTTGCATGTCTTACCAAGAATTTCTACAGAGCGCGCGTGATCTTTATATGTAAAAAATATATACAGATCAATGTAATTAACCATGCATTTTTATGAAGTTAATTATATAATTTGAAGATATCAAACAACTTGGTCATGAATTTTTTGTTGTGAAAATTAATAGCACGGGTCAAACGAGTTGACCCGTTAAGATATGATTGCGTAACAGGTTGATAATGGGTTAACCCGTCATGATCCGTTAATAAAATTAAAATTATATTAATACCCTTATACCTAAAAACTAAAAAAATACCTAACACTAAAAACTCATGCCGCACTCTCAGTCACTTAACTCACTCCCTCACATTCATCTCATAAATTTTTTATCTCATCTCGCTTTTTAAGCTTGTCAAATAATCCTAAATGGTCCACTCATACCCAAATGACCCAATTCATTCACTTTAATTTAAGATAGAAACTTCAAAACTCATATTCGAACGCAGTGTGTTTGAAATAAGACGACCAATTCAAGCCCAAAACAGAAACATCACAAATTTTGCGTATAGGCCATTGGTCATTACCCGTGTGTAGCAGGCCTTAAAAGGAGTCCCGAACGAAGGATATCCATCAGAAATTTGCACCATTGGACGTTGGGGCTTCACTGAGCAAGGCAAGTCCAATATCAGTGAAAGGGTCCAAAACATGAACTAGAGATGTGATTACGGAAATACATGCAGTTATTTCGAAAAATATTTATTATTTATTAAGTAATCATGATTAGGGCTAAAAGTTAGTAGGTCTGGACCGAAGAAACCGATCGGACCGAATTGAGATTGAGACCGGTCAGTCTCAATCCATGAAATAGAAGACCGAACGCTTTCGGTCCAATCCCAGGGTGGGATTTTTCCATCCCAGACCGACCAAATAGTAAAATAAAAAATATATATTTTATATATATATTATTTATAGAATAATTGTATAATTAATTATGTAACTTTTATCTAACCTATCACTATTTATAATATAAAATTTTAAATATGTAAATTATAATTACAAATTAATATTAATGTAATTAACTAATCCACATTAATAATTCACTTAATTTTAATTTAGTAATTTAAATAATTTTTTTATTATTAATTAATCTAAAAAAAAAGATAAAGATAAAAGATAAAAAAAAAAAAACTAGGCCGGACTAACAGAAATGGAGCGGATCGATAGCTACCAGTCCGATCTGTTCCCTATGAGTGTTTGATTTGGTCCGGTTCAAGGAAAATGATGGACCGAACACCCCCCCAGATCGGACCGACCAATTTACACCCCTAACCATGATCTATCCTTCACAGTCAGTCCCCTCTTATCGAGCAAGGCCTGTCATTAAAAAGTGTATGTTTGTTCGATGTTTTAGTTTTCGATTTACTATAGTGTTAGAGTTTGTGTGGAGTAACCTACGCAAAGCGATTAGAAGGCCCGTCGACCCCCTGGGTCCATCTTATGTGGTTGCCAATCCCTTCGGCCCGTTCCCAAAGGTAACCCGCGCAAGGCGGTTTTAGAGCTCAGAGGCTCGTTAACTCCGAAGGCTTGTTCCCAGAGGTAACTTGCTGACAGCAGTTATGCATTGTGGCAAGTCTAAAGACTCGGCTTGTAACACGAAAGTCGACAAATCAATGGACTTGTGTCCAACTAGCTGTCGATGGGGTAGAGCTTGGAAGGCCCTAGCCCTAGCCAATGCATCATAGCAAATCCACAGACTCGGCTTGTAGCACGAAGGTCAGAAATTCAAGGGACTTGTGTCTGACTGACTGTCGATGGGGTAGAGTTCGGAAGGCCCTGGCCTTAGTCAATGCATCGTGGCAAGTCCAGAGACTCGACTTGTAACACGAAGGTCGGCAAGTCAAGGGACTTGTGTTCGACTGGCTGTTGATCGGGTAGAGCTCGGAATGCCCTGGCTCTAGCCAATGCATCGTGGTGAATCCAGAGACTCGGCTTGTAGCACGAAAATCGGTAAGTCAAGGACTTGTGTCCAACTGGCTGTCGATGGGCAGAGCTCGAAAGGCCCTGACCCTAGCTAATGCATCGTGGCGAATCTAGAGACTAGCCTTGTAGCGCGAGGGTCGACAAGTCGAGGGACTTGTTTTTGACCGTTGTGTTTACAGCGAGTCTAGGGACTCAGCTTTGCTGGCGCGAGGGTCGACAAATCTAAGGATTTGTGTTCGACCTTTGTATCACAGAGAGTCTAGGGACTTGGCCTTGCTAATGTGTGGCACTTGTCCTTGCTGAATTGTTTTGCCGGAGTGCGGCGAAGGTTGGAGATGTGCCATTGTTAAGCCTTACGGGTTGACATGTTTCAGTGATGAATATTTGGGTGCTTGTGATGCCAGGCAACTTGTCCGGGGAGTAAGGTTGCTATAGTCGATTATTACTTGACTGAAATCGGTCGAACAGACTTGGGCCAGCAAGTTGGTGGAGCACATTGCATGGGCCATGCAACGTGCAGTAAGGGCAGCGTTGTTCCTTGTTCTCCACTATGTGTACCGTGCATGGCTCATGCATGGTGCACGTTCCACATGTATGGCACACGCTTAAAGCACTGGTTGTTAGTTGTAGGGAAGTCGCTTGTCGAGTGAGGTGATCATGCCCGCATGCGCGTTAGTGCCAAACAATTTGTCACAGTGGATTTATAACGGATGTTTGGGCCGCACCCTTGCCTGGCTATGTGGTTGGTGTTTCACATCACAGGAAGCAGTTTTGTCAGTAAAAATAAATTCACACAAATTTTAAGAGAGACAAACCAGAGAGTTTTTCTTCACTTTAGTCAATTTTTGCTTGACCGAAAATTCCCCACAGCTAGTTGCAATTTCTTGGCCTTATTCTCTCTTTATTTTTTTTAAATTGTGCAGCGTGGTATAACTGAGTAGAGAAGAGCCCCCCCTTGGCGTGCTTTTGAGGTGTTGCTTGCCATGGGGTAGCCGAGGAGGGTTGTGAGCAAAGGAGGGCCCCGTGGCGCTTCTCGGGTGCACGTTGTCGTGCACTCGTTAGGCACACCATGCTCAATCCCTGGTGGCAGGGATGAGCAAGTCCGAGATAGAAACTGCCGGCAGACCACATGGTGGTCGTCGGTAGGTTCGCTGGACCCGCGATTGCTCTCTAAGCACCTTAGCTCTCGTGTTGCGGCTAGCACAACACATCATTGTGCTCGACATGCTCCATGTTCACAAGAGATGTCCGGTAGGGAACAAAAACCTCTAGTGGCCCAAGTGGTGGCCTCTTGAGGGTCAGACGGGCTCACGACTATTCGTTGTGAGCCTCTCGGTTACTTTGGGCAACGTCCAGCCGCTACCTACTGTGCATGATGTGCATGGACTTCATTGTCAATGACCATTGCGGTTGTGGCAAAGAATGTTGGTGGCCCAAGTGGTGGCCGCCGGCTAGGACTCCGGGCTAGTGGTGGCCAGCGGAGAGCCTCTCGTTTCCAGTCGAGTTGAGCACATCGTAATACCGTGCTCGGAGTGCTCCTCCTTTATGGGGATGTCCCGTTGGGAACAGAAACCTCTGACGGCACAAGTGGTGGCCGCCGAAAGGTCAGACGGGCTCACGGTTGGCCGCTGTGAGCCTCTCGGGGTGCACGTGGCGTGCACCAGTTTAGGCGCATCACGCTTGATTCCCGATGGCAGGGTGACCTAGTCAGAGGCAAAACCACCCGATGACCCAAGTGGTGGCTGCGGTGGGTTCTTGGGCTCGAGGCGGCGTGCCGCGAGCCTTCAGTGTTCACCACGTGACGTCCCATTCTATGCATGGCATTGTGTACACCATGCACAGTTAGGACGTGCATGGGCAGCTGGTACTGTGCACGTGTCTTGTACTGTGCTTGTAAGTGTATGGATATTGTGTACTTAAGTACACAATGTTCTCCTTCCTATTTGTGCCCGCGCACTATGTATTTTGTTGGTCATTGGCATTGTGCACTTAAGTAGTGCACAATGCTCGCCTTCTTATTTGGGCCCGTGTACTAGAAATGCATGAGCCAGTGTGCACATACAATTCGAGTGTCTCAGGATTTTGGATTCTCGGGCCTTCACACTAACGGTAATATTTTTAATAAAAATAAAAGTCGAAAGTTCAAGAACGCTTATCTGGGATAAATTTTCTCTGTTCGCTTGGCGATTACTTAGCATATCGGGAAATCTTCATTCTCCCACCTCTGATTTAAAAAGTGAAGCGAATCTCACATACGACATCACTGTTGATGTGAGAAAAAATGCATAACAGACCGAAAGGAAATAAAGAGTCATTTCCAGCCCACTGGTCGACCTTGACCTTGATGGATGTTGTTTTGAACCCCTGATAGTGTTCTGGTGCGGCTATACAGTGTTATTGCGCACACCCATGACGGTAAATGAAAAACAAGTGCAGAGAAAATAAGAGAAATGAACACACAAATTTACGTGGTTCGGCATGTTGTCTACGTCCATGGGCGTTTGGGAGAGAAAATCCACTATAATATATTTGTTTGCAGTCTTTCATTGCCTCTCATTTCTCATTGGACAAAGAAAGTTTGAGTTCTTCCTCCAAAGGTTGAATAAGAAGAAGAAGAGAGAGTTCGTTGGTCCTCTGGCCCTTTGCTTTTATCTGACCCTCCATTGTGCGTGCTTGCCTATCAAGAGGTGACTGGTCCCTTTGCGTGTCTAAGCAAGCCTCCTTTTTCCCATTTTTTTCTGACACTCTTCTCTTACACTCCTGACCCATGGTCCTCTCTTATCTCTCACTCTCCTCCTCCACTTAAGAATTAGGCTTATTTAGAACTCATCCCAAAATTCTTATCTCATCCCATCTCCTTCCCAAACATCACTCAAATACAAATATTTTTAAACTAATCATTACAATTTTTTCAAACTAACTATTACAACTTTCTCAAACTTTCAAAAAAATAAACATCAACTTTTTCAAATTACCAAACAAAAATAATATTAAAAAAATATATTTTAATAATATTTTAATTTATAATATTTTTTATTCAATTTTTTTTCTTTCATTTCCCAAAATTTTATAAAATATCTGTTTGGATAGTGAAATAAGATGTAATGGTTTTAGATAAAAGTTAAAAGTTGAATAAAATATTTATATAATAATATTTTTTAATATTATTATTATTTTAAGATTTGAAAAAGTTGAATTATTTATTTTATTTTTTGTGAGAAATTGTGAAAGTTGTAATGATGAAATAAGATAAGATGAGATCAAACCGTTTCTATATCCAAACGGGGTAACCCAAACTATCTCACTATTATTCACAAACTTTATTATTATTATTCACAAACTATCTTATTATTATTCATAATAATTTTATCTCATATTACTCTCAAGCTTGTCGGGGTAATTCCTAAATGGTCCACTCAAATCCAAATGATCCAATTCATGAAATTTAATTTAAGATAGAAACTTCAAAACTTATATTGGAATGCAGTGTGTTTGAAATAAGACGACCGATTGAAGCCCAAAACAAAAACATCATAAATTTTGCGTATAGGCCATTGGTCATTACCAATTTACCCGTGTGTAGCAGGCCTTAAAAGGAGTCCCGAACGAAGGATATCCATCAGAAATTTGCACCATTGGATGTTGGTGCTTCACTGATCATGGCAAGTCCAATATCAATGAAAGGGTCCAAAACATGGACTAGAGATGTGATTATGGAAAGAAAAATTCTATTCATTATTTTTATACATCTTATATTGTATATTTTTTTAATTTCTTTCTCTTACTAAATGATAGTATATATATTATAGATAATGAGTAAAATAATTTAATAAATTTAAAAAGAATAAAATAAAAAAAAATCTTAAAAAATTTAAAAATAAAGAATAAAAAAAATAAAATATATGATACATGAAAATGATAAATAGTAAAATTTTTACAGAAATACATGCAGTTATTTCGAAAAGTATTATTATTTATTAAGAAACCATGATCTATCCGTCCCAGTCAGTCCCCACTTATCCGGTAGTGTAAAGAAGAGAATTTGGGCGAAACTGTGCAAATGCTCGATCTCGGGCGCAACACGGCTAAAAACAAAGCACGCATGGAAGGCCGTGTCGTTTTATTGTCTGTATTTATTCCACCTTCGGGAGTAGAGAACAAAAGTAAACCAAACAATTGTTTTTATTTTTTATTTTTAAATGAGTGAATATTAGAATTTGGGAGCCAATAGTCGCACCTGTCTGTCTGTCAGGGATTCCCTTTCCCTTTCTTTCTTTGGAATTCGCAACTGTTTAACCAACATATGCGTATCAAATATTTTATACTATATATTATGATCGTATTTTTATCTTATTAAATAAGATGTAATATATTTATTATTAATAAATAATTATTTATTAAATAATTTATTATTATTAAGTAATAATGATAAATATGACATATTTATATAATAAAATAAAACTAAAATGAGAATATAAAATATAGCATTACTATGTGCCCCTACCTATACTTTTGAGTCTTTGACGACTTTGAGCTCCTCGGCTTCACAACGTACGTACAGTGCTAATTTGACTTCCAGTCGGGCAGTTTCGGTACTTTGCTGTTAGCCTTAGGCCCTTAATATGCCACTGTTTGTTGGCTGTAAAACTCGAGTTTGATTGATTTACAAACCGTTTAATTAATATAAGAGTCCGTTATACATCAGTCAGCACTTTTTATATACTGTAATATATATATATATATATTTTTTAACTTAACATACTAAATGTGTTGAGATGTAACAAACAGTAAATTGATATAATTAATTTCTCTTGATATAAAGTCCTAGAGTTGAGTTGACCTAAACTCAAATATTTGTATTAATTAGCTTGCCTTCAGGTGGCAGGTGATATATATATATATATATATATATATAATACAAACTTGATCGTACGTCCAAAATGCTGTAATTAAGAAAGATTCCTCTGGATGTGCAGTAAGTCCCAAATTTGCCATAAAATGTCAAACCATGCAGCACCATTAATTAAGACAAAAAAGAATATTTTATTTACGGGCTCCGGCCAGTCCCGCATGCAGCCATATTATTAATAACTGGGTATCTATAAACATGCAGGTTTTGCTAAATTCTTATATATGGTATGTCGATCAGAAAACCAAAACGAGTTGGCTTATAATAAATAATATTCATTGTCTTAGTCGTTCTATATATATGAACTATGGAAGGGCACGCACTCGAACTCGCACTCGCACTGGCACTCGTCGGATGGAAAATTTAACTTTAACAAAACTTGATTCATTATGAAACAAGAAGATAGGAACACATTGTTTTGTTTGTGTACCGGCTGCTCAGTAACGCTGTTTAACGGGCAAGAATTTGAAGGTAGTGTTTTTAGAAATGGAAGCTCGACTCTATATATTCACATTCCACAGCTCCTGCTGTAAGTGTTGAGTGTATATATATATATATATATATATATATATATATGACAAAATGGAGAGAGAGAGAGAGAGAATTAATTACAGACAGCCCGCCCAGGTTGGAGAATGTAAAAGGGTCTAATTATATGAGAAGCAAGCATTTAAGAAAGAAAGCGTTGAGTGAATGGGCGAGAATTCAGATCCTACAAAGGAATTTAAGAAAGAAAAGGTATAGCTAATAAGAGCAAAAGGTCTGAGTTATGCCAAGTGCCCACACCCTCTGGCATTCTGCACCGTCGATCATATATGGCATTCATCCATCCATCACCTGCGCCCTCTTGACCTTTACTTTTATTACACTTACCTACCCTGCAGCTAGCCTGCCCACCTACTTTCCATCCTTTATTACTTTTGCTTTTAGATCTCTTCCTTTATCAACACTAACATATAGAGAGTATCCATCCCAACCACCTTCACTCTGCTTGCCATTCCTAATTCCCATTCCTTCTTCATAATCTTGCTTATTCAACCAGCAACCAGTTTTCTTTACAACGTCATTGAGCTACTTACGCTTTAATTCGCTGCTTGGGATACTTTTTTCCAAAACATTCCTATTTCCTGGCCCTGCCTCGGAACAAATCTCGATGAACCTTTTTCCTTCTTTTATATATTTCTTACTGTAGTAAATGTCATAATCGCAATTTCCAGCGATATCAAAGTTCGCTACACTGTCACGTGGATTACCAAAAAGCAGGGCACCAGCTATAGCTAGGCCTAGACCATGCCATCCACCTAAACTAAAGAAATTACTTCTTAAAAGCAATTATACATTTATAATTATACTATGTTTTAAAAATAAAGTTATAAATTATAAATTAATTATAAATATATATTTTGAAAAAAATTACTATGCCGGTTAAAACAATTCGTTCTATTTGATCGTTCAGTAATTTTGCTTTTTCTTACTTAATGATAAATAAAATAATTTTAAATATATTAATATATATTTTTATTTTTTAAAAATATTTAAAAATATTAAAAAAATATGAATAAAAAATAAAAATAAAAAATTACGAAAACAACTAACTATATAAACAAACAACACAAATCAAACGATAGAATAGTACCGCTCATATATTTTTTAAAAAGAGCTTTCATCGGTAACAACCACAGCCCACGACTTAGGGCTCGTTTGTTTTTATAGATGAGATGAAATGAGTTGAGATTAAAATTAAAAAGTTAAAAAAAATATTATTATAATATATTTTTTAATATTATTTTTATTTTTAGATTTGAAAAAGTTGAATTGTTTATTTTATTTTATGTAAAAATTTAAAAAAATTGTAATGATGAGGTGATATGAGATAATATGAGATGAAATATTTTTTAAAAATAAACGAGACCTTAATAACTTCATTACATGCCACGAGTTTCATTATTGCGTTGTATTGTTTTAAAGTGATATTTTATATTAATTTTTAAATTTATTTATTTTAAAAAAATTAATAACTAATGAATATTATTAAATTAATATAAAATAATAAAAATGAGATGAAAGCTTGTATCTTAAAGTTGCTGTATGAGCTAACACTGTTAATTATACTAATGATTTTTTTATTTAAACGAACAAATATAAATGATTCGAGAGAAAAATACATTACTTTACTGTATCATAAACAGCTTATTACAGCCACTCGGGCTCAGCTTCATTCAAAAAAAAAAAAACAGAGAGGGAGAGCCACTCAGCTACCTCCGGACCTCCAGGCTCCCTCGCTGCGCTTTCGCCTTTAATCGAAGACCAACTATTAACTCTCTCTCCTCTCCCTGCTCGCACTCAATACACTGCACGAAAGACCAACTCTCCCTTCCCCTTGAACAGTCGACACCCAGGTACCTGTTTCGCCCCCAGGTAAGTGTTCGTCGGTACACCATTTCCCGACGGATTTACCATAGAATCTTCACTCCATCTTCACTCAAGTCCCTGTCCGAGTTTTCGCCCAACCTCTCCATTCTCCGGCCCAACTTTGCAGTGGGTTCTCATATTGAAACCTCCCGGCGTCTCTGTTTGATTAAATCTCTGTTTTTTCAAAGCTCAAGAATTCTTGCTTTGAGAACAAATTTCTAGGGTTTTGCACTCTACCTTCTCAGCTATCTTGCCTATTATTTCGGTTACTTTTGCGTCATAGGTATTTCCCATTTTGCCAATGCCGCTGGTTTCTGGTATCTCTTTGTTTATTCTTGATCCTTCTTGTTTTTCCTGAGCGCTAAATCTAGCCGTTGGAAAGTGTTGATCTTTCTGTCTTATTCTTTTTCTGTTTGTTCCGAGTATATATGAGGGTTTGAAAGCTCGCTGTCAACGATTTCTGGCTCTTCCGCGTCAGTGTTCTGCGGCGTCGGCACCAGTTTCACCTGGCTTTCTTGGGTCTCCGAGTATGCTAAAGTAGCGGGCACAATGCGAGCTTTATTGAAAATGAAAAGCCAGCTAATCGGAATGTTTGTGTTGGTGCTGGTGACTATCGGCCCAGTTCGCGTGAGATCCCTTAATCCGTCTCTGAACGACGATGTGCTGGGGCTGATTGTGTTCAAGGCCGATATCCTAGACCCAAAGGGAAAGCTTGTATCTTGGAACGAAGATGACGATAGCCCTTGTAACTGGTTTGGCATCAAATGCAACCCCAGATCCAACAGGGTCTCCGAGCTCAACCTCGATGGCTTCTCCCTTTCGGGTCGGATGGGCCGAGGTCTTCTCCAGCTGCAATTTCTCCGCAAGCTATCGTTGGCGAGGAACAATCTAACCGGAAGCATAAGCTCCAGTATTGCACGGGTTGACAACCTTCGAGTGCTCGACTTAAGTGACAACAGTCTCTCAGGAGCTATACCAGAGGATTTCTTTCGGCAATGTGGGTCTCTGAGAGTAATATCTTTGGCCAAGAACAAGTTTTCAGGGAAGATATCGGATAGTTTGAGCTCATGTTCCACTCTTGCGTCGGTTAATTTGTCGTCTAATCAGTTTTCGGGGTCGTTACCGCCCGGGATTTGGTCTTTAAATGGGCTTCGATCCCTTGATTTGTCGGATAATTCTCTTGTAGGTGAGATCCCAGAGGTGATCCAAGGCTTGAATAACTTGAGAGCCATTAACTTGAGCAAGAATCGGTTTTCTGGGATGCTCCCAACTGGCATTGGAAGTTGTTTGCTGCTGAGGTCCATTGATCTTAGCGAAAATTTGCTTTCTGGGGGCCTTCCAGATACATTGCGGAAGCTTTCTTTGTGTAACTATCTTAATCTGTGCAAGAACTCATTTGCTGGTGAGGTTCCGGACAGTATTGGTGAAATGAAAAGCCTTGAAATTTTGGACCTTTCTGCCAATGGATTTTCTGGCCAACTTCCAAGTTCAATAGGAAACCTCCAGTCATTGAAAGTCTTGAACTTGTCGGCTAATCGATTTACCGGAAGCTTGCCAGGGTCAATGGCTGATTGTGCAAACCTTGTGGCGTTAGATCTCAGCCGTAATTCGTTGACGGGTGATCTTCCCGCGTGGATCTTCAAATCGGAGTTGCAAGAAGTTTCGATTTCAAAGAACGAATTAGGTGGGAGCATGAGCAGTCATTTATCTTCTTCATTGGGGAGCTCACCTGGACGGCTTGAAATCTTGGATTTGTCCCACAATGCTTTTTCTGGGGGAATAGCGTCTTCATTAGGCGTTTTGAGCCGCTTGCAGTTCCTGAACCTATCTAAGAACCTTCTTGTTGGTCCTATTCCAGCGACGATTGGGGAGTTGAAGACCCTGGATGTTCTCGATTTGAGCAATAATCGGCTGAATGGAAGCATCCCTCTGGAAATTGGAGGAGTTGTTTCTTTGTATGAACTAAGACTGGACAAGAACTTTATATCGGGGAAAATTCCAGCTTCAATCGAGAACTGTTCTTCTCTTACAACCTTGTAAGTTGTCTTTGCGGTTTTCTGCGTTTCATTTATGATTTCTCCTTGTTCTTTTTGTGGGTGTGGTTATGACATGGACTTTGCTTGTATAAGAGTTTAGATATATATCCGATTATTCTTAGAAAGAAGTTGTAATTGCAAGTGCCATACTTTAGATTCAGTAACCCTTTTGCAGTGGAAAATGGTGTCCTCAGTGATAGCTGAACTAGCTTTCTGTTCTGCTTTTAAACCTTCAATGGTGTCCTCCCACTCCTGTTCAGTTTATTCTAATGTTTTAAGAGTATTTGTGATACACTTGAACCCCTATGGCGTAGTCAGATTTTGATGCTGTTTTCTGAAACATCAGAGCGAAGATTATGAAAGTTATTTATTTTTTTAGAGTTCCTCAGATAGTGGCATACGCCAAAATTTTTAAGGCAATCCTCTATTTGGAGGGGCCTTCGCCTTTAAATCCGAAAAAAATGTCCGTGGGCTGATATAGATAATGCTTATTTCGTAATGATTTTTTATATCATTCTATTTCTAATTTCTTGTTTATGTTCTTCCATTTTGGTTGAATCGTGCAGCATTGTATCTTATAACAGACTCAGTGGCCTTATACCTGCAGCGATAGCCCAACTTACCAACCTAAGAAACGTGGACTTGTCTTTTAACAACCTTTCTGGAGGCCTGCCCAGGCAGTTGGCCAATCTTCCTCACCTTCTTTCCTTCAATATTTCTCACAATAATCTCCAAGGTGAACTACCTGCTGGTGGCTTTTTCAACACCATCTCCCCTTTGTCTGTCACTGGAAATCCATCTCTTTGTGGATCTGTGGCGAATAAGTCTTGCCCTACAGTCCTTCCAAAACCCATTGTCCTCAATCCTAACTCTTCTTCTGATTCTTCTTCTGGTTCATTGCCTCCAACTCTTCGTCACAAAAGAATTATCCTCAGTGTTTCTGCACTCATAGCCATTGGAGCTGCTGCAGTCATCATCATTGGTGTTATTTCAATCACTGTACTTAATCTTCATGTTAGGTCATCCACATCTAGATCTGCAGCAGCCCTCACATTATCTGCTGGTGATGATTTCAGCCATTCTCCCACTACAGATGCCAATTCTGGCAAGCTTGTCATGTTTTCTGGTGACCCGGACTTCAGCACTGGAGCACATGCTTTGCTCAACAAGGACTGTGAGCTTGGTCGTGGTGGGTTTGGAGCAGTCTACCGGACTGTTATTCGAGATGGGCACGCAGTTGCAATCAAGAAGCTCACTGTCTCAAGTCTTGTCAAGTCTCAAGACGACTTTGAACGAGAGGTTAAGAAACTGGGGAAAGTGCGGCACCCTAATCTTGTTGCACTTGAAGGTTATTACTGGACTCCATCATTACAGCTCCTCATATATGAATTCATCTCTGGTGGTAATTTATATAAACATCTCCATGAAGGAGTAGGTGGAAACTTCCTCTCATGGAACGAGAGGTTCAACATTATACTTGGGACAGCGAAAAGCTTGGCTTACTTGCACCAATTGAACATAATTCATTACAACATAAAATCAAGCAATGTCCTTATTGACAGCACAGGTGAACCTAAAGTCGGTGATTTTGGCCTGGCAAGATTGTTACCAATGCTTGACCGTTATGTTTTGAGCAGCAAGATTCAGAGTGCTCTAGGGTACATGGCACCAGAATTTGCCTGTAGAACTGTAAAGATAACTGAAAAGTGTGATGTGTATGGGTTTGGAGTTTTAGTTCTAGAGGTGGTAACTGGCAAGAGGCCTGTGGAGTACATGGAAGATGATGTTGTGGTGCTCTGTGACATGGTCAGAGGAGCATTGGAAGAAGGCAGAGTGGAGGAATGTGTTGATGAGAGGCTCCGGGGTAACTTCCCAGCTGAGGAGGCAATTCCTGTAATGAAGCTAGCATTGATATGCACATCGCAAGTGCCATCAAACCGGCCAGACATGGCCGAGGTAGTGAATATATTGGAGTTGATCATATGCCCTTCAGAAGGTCAAGAGGAGTTGGAATGAGTTTGGCTGATCTTGGGAGAGATGATTGGAAGAAGAGATTAAAAAATGGGTTATCTGGCGAAGAAGAATCCGGTTTTGTTCATTTAACAGAGAAGAAATATTTGAGTAGTGAAGATTTCTTTCTCCCCCACCTTTTTTTTTATTATTTGGATTTCATGTTTGTCTCCTGTTAATGTTTTGGTAGTTTATCGTCAATGTAATAGCCAGGTTACCGGATTCCTTTTCACCGGGCCCCGATTTGGTTTCCTAATGAATGTTGTAGCCCCGTTATTAATCTTTTGTCATCTTGAATGCTTGTCGATTAGTTATGAGCACTGATTTTAGCAGCAGGGCATTAGTGTTTCAATTCAGTTTTATTAGGCAGAGAAAGAATGGAACTCATAATTCATAATGGGTGCGGCTACAATGCCGCCCCATTTTATTTCTTAATTACGAAATAAAATAAAGAAAATATTTTTTAATAATATTATGATTTTTTTTAAATATTTAAAATGGACATGCTACAGTCTTGCTGTGGCTTCCGTTGGGTTTAATATGTATTTTTTTATGTATATTTTTTTAATTTATTTTTTATATAGATTTTTTTTACACTTTTAAAAAATAAAATAAATTTAAAATATTATTAAAAAATACTTCGAAAGTAAAAAAATATTAAAAAATACTTCTTTAATCACAAAGTAGAATAAATATTATTTTTTATTCTATTTTGTGATTAAAAAAATATTTTTTAATAATATTATAATTTTTATTTTATTTTTTAAAATATTTAAAATTATTAAAAAATATTTATATAAAAAAAATGAAAAAAATATAGATAAAAAAATGCTACATGCCCAGCGGGGCATGTAGCATTTTCCAACCATATATTGTTGGCGGATATGTCGATCATTGGGGCTGCGAGTGGTGCGCGGACTGATGTGACAATTTTACGAGGAAATTGAACATTTGGTTGAGGAACAATACTCATACAAGTTACAACCCTTGTGCTGCGGTTATGGTTTGCTGGATTAAATCGAGAACGGTGCTGAGCGCAGTTTCACTGGTAATGGGCTTCATGATAAGGGTCAAATAAAGAATGAAGAATGGTCCGACACACTACCTAAGTTATAGTATTTCCAATGTTATATAGCAAATGATGATGTTTTAAAACAAGTCAAAAAGTGACTTATGAGGACTTGAAGATTCATGGCACCCACTTTGAAGCAAATGATCTATAAAGTACCAATAGAATAATGAAGAAGGGCACGATGGGAAAAGAGAAAGGCAAATAAAGAGCCAATGCCCCAAATAGTGATGGTGAAGTCATGGAGAACGAATATATGACATGCCATTATGCTGTCGGAATAGAAGTAGTCTCCGTCTTCCTTCTATATATTTGGTGAGCCGCGTCCTCACTTGTTCTAAATCTCAAACTTTCTTTTGAAGTGCGTTCTTTGTTTATTTCCTTTTTAATGTATTGGATTACTCTCATTTTGTCATTTTTGTTAGTTCTGCTGCTATATACAGTTATTTTTTTATATTTATTATCCATTTAACTAATGTGATTGGTCAAAAAAAATTATTTTATATTAAAAAAATAATACAATCGATCACAATAAAAAAAAAATATACAAAAAATATATAAAAATAATTACACATCAAATTTTTTATTTTTTATTTTTAATGTGTTGGCGTAGTCTGATTTTGTCCTGCTTGTGGCGCACCTCGAGAGAAAACAAAACTTCTCTATGCATTAAAAACACCCTTTTTATGACAAGGTGATGTGGGGGAAATCGAAGAATAAAAATTATGGTAGCCATGTGCATAAGATTATTATAAGCAATGAGTTGTCCGTAGGGCAGTTAGCTATTTAGTCACATAAATGGTGTTGGGCCCCAATGGAACCTAATAGATTGGAATTGCAATCATCATCAACCAGCACATGGTTCCTTTGATATTAATACACAAAGAAATACCTACTCTTTTGTATTGTTTGTCAAGTGCTGCAATATACTAATCTTATTATGTCGATCACAGTGCCTAGAAGTAGAAGAGGCATGGTGTAGCACCCAGCCCAACAAACTTATGACAGTTTATTGTTATTAATTTGGACTATTCAGCTACTGCATAAAGTGCCATGATGCTGTTATTAAAAAGAAAGAAAAAAAAAAGGGGCGTATTGGGCATTGAAGACTCGAACTTTGAAAGCGAAAATATGTGCTTTACATTTGAACTAATTTAGAAAAAAAGGTATTGAAGGGTGTGTGTGTGTGTGTGGGTTCATTGAGATTATCATAAGAGAGAGAAAGAAAGTAAGTATGGGAGACAAAAGGGAAAGTGATGGGAATTATGTAGTGGACAGCAGATTGTTTATGTGTTGGGTGGTTGCTTTTATGATACCTCCATGACTTTTTTTTTTTTTTTTTTATGCGCATTGGCGATTCGAGATCTGAGAGCAATATATATTTTATTTTTGTTAAGAGTTGAAATGCAAATTAACTTCAACTTCTTCACTTACTCATCTGATCTAATTATACTATCAACTATGTATGTTTAATTTTTATCTATTAATTTCTTACCCTAATCATTCCAATCATTTTCCTCTCTCTCTTTTTAGATCGTATGCGTGTTCCTGTCCGTGTCCCGTGTCCGTCCTATAATGGTAGTAGTTTTCCTAATAATAAGAGCAATAATAATAAAATAAAGAGAAACTCGAGAGGTTCCCTTTTGAGTTGGGTTGGGGTTATGCTTCGGGCCGCAACATTGTCTCTTTTTTAGTTGATTGGGGTTTTGTTTGGGCCGCAGCATACTTTCAAACTGAACACCCAGAAGCCCATACAAAACTTTCTTTCATTTTATATTTTCTTCGATCAAAAATCAAATCAAATAACATATAAAAATTTATGTTCGGAGCCATCCGATTCCAATCAATCTCCAAACAAACAAGTCAATCTTATAATAACATAGGCATGTTTTTTTTTTTATTTTTTAAATCGGCATGCTTTTCAAACAAACTGAAACAGTATGTAATCCCAAGGAATAGAATGTAAGATGGGATCAAATCCCGCCCGCATGATGCAAAATGTAAAAACCCCAGGAGGAGGAGGAGGACCCTTTACCCTCGCAAATGCCCATATTTCCATTTCCAATTCCCCAAATCAGCAAACGGTTTTTCATTACAATTTCATCGCAAATGTCCTCTGAAGATATAGGGATGGGCCCCTCCCACCCTCACCACCTGGTCTTCCAAGACGAAGCTTTGCCCCTGCGCTTCAAGACACAAAACCTCACCGGCTTCGTCGACGACAAGCTTTTCTTTTCGCCTAACCAAGGTGCCCACTTCCGCCGCAGCGACTGGAATGCCAATGGCACCGCCACCACGCCCAGCACCGACGAATCCGACGACGAAGACGAAGAAGATGGCAACGTTGAACTTGAAAGACTTGTCGGTGGTCACGAAGAAAGCGGCACCAACAACAACAGCACTGGCAAAAATATCGATAGAAATATCCATGCGAATACCTCCAATGGCCGTGGCAGTGTGCACGGTGGAACGGACAAGATGGAAAATGGGAAAGCCAAGAACCACCATTCCACTTTTGGTAATATTTCTCGGAAATTCAATCTTTTTCTTTCCAAATTCGGAACCTTTCTTTTTCTTTTTTCGTCGGGTTTGTTTTCAGACTGTAATTTGGGTTTCCTAGTAGGGTCGACTAGTAGTAGAGCGGTGTTGTTGAAGGACGGTAGCGTGAGTCAGTCGGTTAATGACGCGACGAGCGAGGATCATCACCATCAGCTGGGAAGCCTCAGGCTCGGGGGTTACCAGGACGCGGTAACGATTGCGGAACCTGATCATGGGGAGTTATATTACTCTCAGTATTTGCAGGCTACGGAGGGGTCTACTGCTGTTGCTGCTGGGCACAAGGACACAGTTGTAGTTGTGGACAACAGTGGCGGGTTTAGTGGGAGAAAGGATGTTTTCATGTCAACCGAGTCCGGAGAGTCTCTAAGGGAAATCCTCTCGGATCCCATAACGTAAGCTCGTTTGTTTGAGCAATCATGTGCTGCTTTTTGGTGCTTCTCTATATTTTATCTTATAGGCTATTTTCTGGAATGTCAGTTTTAGCTGATATTCGATTAGTGTTTATGAATGTGGTGGAGCAATGGCATTCATGATTCTTGACTTAAGGTACTGCTTAACCATCAGTTAATGTGGCTCACGCCTAGAGATGTTGGCTTTCTTTGTGACTTGACTGTCAAGCTAAATTGTCTTCATATGGAAAAATCTTTTGTAAATGTTATTTTGCGTTCATCCGTAGGAAATGCCATTATGTATGATTTTAAACAAGAGATTATTTTGGTGGTAGCTGGTGTTGAACACTGGTGTATCAATCATCTATTGAGGCATGTTCAATTGGGTACTCAAAACTATTCCCAGGGATTAAATTATTGTCATTATATGCTCAAAAGTGTAATGGTAGGCACATGGCTAAATAGTAAATTCTATGCGCATTTGAATTCAGCTATGTCCCTGTGTGTGAGAGTGTGCATGCGTTTTTCTTTTTCTTTTTTCGTCAACATATCTTTTGCCCAGTTTTGAAGTGACCTGTAAAGGATTGTAATTGTAACTGATACTTCAAACTTACTTTTTCACACTCAGAGGAGCTCTCATGGATGATGCAATGATATTACCTTGTGGACATTCCTTTGGTGGTGGTGGAATGAAGCATGTTACCAGAACGGTGAGTTCTTAGAAAATTCCTTTTGGAATTATCATTTCTATAACATTATTGAAAGTTTACATAATTTCTGGCATTAATTAAAATTCACCTGAACGGTAGTTTTGGCTCTGAAATTCATTTGAGTGTGACTGCACATCATGTTAGTGTTTCATTAATCGCTTATTTGCTTGCAAAATCATTGAGCTGAGAGATCTACACGTGAGAAAATGCATATTACTTCCTCAGAGCATACTATGATACCGTGCAAGGTTGGCTTATTTTATTATCCAATCATTTATCCACTTTGCATCTTGACCACTTCGAGCCATGTTTCCTGGGTACTTTTTCTTATGGTGTTTCTGAAAAAGAAATAAATATCTTCATATTCTACCTATCAAGGTACAGGCTAGTGGTCAAAGGGCGGACTTGGGATGAGCTGTAAGTAGGGGTGATCTCGGTCTGGTCCGGTCCGGTCCAGTTTTGGGCCATTTTATGGACCGGACCAGACCTATTCGGTCTAAGCATTCTCCACCCTGGACCGGACCGAGTCACATATAGGTCTGGTCTGGTCCGGTCCCGTCCGGTCCAGGGTCGGTCCAGTCGGTCTGGACATGCCTAAGATGGGTCATTCAACCCATCTAAATTTGAATTTTTTTTTGCCCAATTTCAATTATTTTCAGCTCATTTCAAATTTTGTACATTTTTTTAACTAAAACTACTAAAAAAACTTGATCTTGAAAAATACAATGATAAAAAAAAAACTAATCTATATAAAAAAAAAAAAATAATAATAATAATAATAATACAAAAGTTATTACAAATTACAAATTATAATCTAAAACTTAACAACTCAAGTACTTAACATATAACGGGACCAAAATTCTACTTGCTACATCCAACTTAGTAATCTTCAACTCAGTTAGTCAGGATTGGCCCATAATTTTCTGTCTGAAATTAAGACACTGCAGTATATCAAGTAGGGCTGTGACAAAAAAAAAGAAAAAAAAAAGTATCAAGTAGGGACCAAAATTCTAATTGCTACATCCAAACTAGCATAATCAATGACATCGGTAGAATTTAGATATTATAATATTCTCACATCTTGAGTCTTTAATCATCATTGGGTGTAGGGCCAGTAGGCATTGAATTTGACCCCTCCACAGAATCAACAAAGTTCGGGTCCCCAACAAGTTCTATCCATAAAAATTTAAAACAAAACAAATTAAATAAAGTTACATAACATAGAAGATAAAACAAAATAAAACACAAAATATATCAAAGGTAATTTATTACATACCCATATCCAACTGCTTTTCAAATTCCTCCACTTCATCCATTAAAGTCCTAAGGCTTATTGGAGTAGAAGAAGAACAAAGCCAGTTTTGTGCACATATGAGACCCTCAACACTCATTGGATTTAAACTACTTCGGAAAGGGTCAAGTACACGATCCACAGTGTTAAATGTAGATTCAGAGGCCACAGTAGATACCGGTATTGCAAGAACATTGCGTGCAACCTTTGAAAGTACGTGATATCTAACTGAATTCACATTCCACCAAATTAGAAGGTCAAAACTATCATTTTCATCCTCACATCTTTCAGCTAGATATCTATCAACCTCTGACTTATTTTTCAAACTATCTTCTGACTGCAACTGTTATTTAAATTCAGCCATCATTTTTGCCTTTCTACTAGCCACCTTGTCAGCTGAAGGAGCTACATCTTCACGTTGGGAACTTGTGCGCTGAGGAGAATGCCCTTCTTCATTTTCCATGTATGCCTCATATATGCGGATAAATGCATTTTTCACCTTCCAACTGAAATCAAGTTTTTTTGCATGATCATGTGCGTACATTTTTCCCAATCCAACCCAATCCAAAATCAAGATATCACATCTTGTAGCGAAGATCAAGAAGAACACCAACATAGAGCAACATATTCTGATTTTTTAAGTTTTCCCAATACTTGCCAAACTTTCTCTTCATATTTGTGACCATTAATCCCACCACGGGGTTTCGTTCTTCACACTCCATATTAATGGCATTTTTAATAATAACCAATTCTGAAAAAAAAAAACATTACAAGTTATATATTCACTCCCCGAGAATTTTAAAGTTACATCATGAAATAATGCAAGGAACCTCACAAACAACTATACCTTTGCCCAATCGGATGCATTGGGAGGCCCTAACTTCTTTGACTTTCTTGTGTTCACCATATGGTCTACATTTTCATCATTGAAATCGTTGTCATCATCATCTCTAATACTACTAAGGAAGCACGAATCTTCTTCCTCCAACCGATCAAAAGCCATTTTAAATTTTGAAGTCCTCTCCAACATAAGATAGATGGAGTTCCACCTAGTCGGTACATCTAGGCAAACTTGACTTTTAAATTGAATATCTTCCAACCCCACACATTTCTGAAATGTACTTCACCTTTGAGTGGAGGATTTAACATACTTCACAACACCCCTCACATTTGCAATAGACTCATCATATTCTTTTAACCCCTCACGAACAATTAAGTTTAAAATGTGGGCACAACATCGAACATGCAAGAATTCATGTTCCAAGATCGTGTTTCTCCTATACTTTATTTTTTTTTTTTTCAAATAAGAAACAACCGCATTATTAGAACTTGCATTATCAAGTGTGAGTGTAAGTATTTTTGGTCGCCCCCAATCATACAAACACATCTCTATACCCTTACCAAGGGTATCACCCTTGTGATTTTCAACCAAATAAAAGGAAAGAATCCTCGTGTAACTTCCAGTCATCATCAATAAGGTGTTGTGAGACACATATAGTTTAGGTTTTGCACGGATGTCCATGTATCCGTGGTGAGAGAAACTCGCTGCGCTCGAAGAGCATTTTTCAACTTTTGTTTTTCTTTTAAAAACAAATTAAAGCAATCATTGGCCACCGTCATACGGGATGGAATCCCTACCCACTTAGGACAAACTACAAACATAAACTTCTTGAAATTCTCCCCTTCAGCATGCCTAAAGGGCAACTCATCAAGAATAATCATATCTGCTAAGGCTTGTTGGCAACCCTCAACACTAAATGCAATAGGCACAAGTCCCCCACTACCACTACCACTTCCTCCCTCCACCTTCCAACCTAGAGTCGTCTGAGATTTGTCCGTCTTCTTAAACGGACATTTCTTATATTAGTGCTCAATGTGATACTTCATGTTTTTCGTACCATTAGTCTTCGTATCACGTGCATACAAAGCACCACAATAATTACATGCAGCCCTAGGTTTACTTGAATCACCTTTTGAAATTTTTGTAAAGTGATCCCAAACAAAAGACCTAACTCTACCTCTTTATGATCCACCAACTGATTGATCACTTACATTAGGTGGGGGTGGGGGTGGGGGTGGAGGCATATTTGGTGTTGACTCTTGCACATCATTTGTAGTAGACTCCATCTATAAAAAGGAGTCAGGACAAACAAGACAAAAAGACAAAAGAACAAAAGAATTAGAAAACAAACATTAATATATAGTGTTAAAGCGTTGTAAATTCACAGCAAGACCATAATGATTAATGACTAGACAAATTCATCTGGGTTTTTTTATTTTCTACAAATTAATGCATCTCAACTATATATATATATATATAATATTATATATAATATATATGAGCATATATATATGTATGTATATATATATGAGTTATATTTTCTATGTGTGTAAAAAATATACCGTGTGTTTGTGTATAAAAAATTAAACTATCGATTCTCAATACATACGCATCTAAACATCAAAAAATATCCCTTAATTTTGGGTGAGTGGCAAAGTGCTTAGATAAACCAATTCAAATTAAGATTTTGTCAGATTCATTCCAAGAAAGCCTAAAATCCAAGAGTGCCAAAGCAAAACTAGGTTTTGACAAATGAAGCTTTACGAAATAAAACAAATGAGACCTGAATAATTTCTTCAATCCCTCCCAAGCCATTACTTTTTCAGACAAAGACCACTACTTCTATTGTGCTTCGACCAACAAAAAAAAAATGTAGGTGACTCGTAAGTTTTCTGCAGGGTTGTTGGTCTTCCATTGTGCTTCTAAATTTCTAATGCTACTTCTGTAAATTACTTATAAAAAAAAAATGCTACTTCTGTAAATTTATTTTTTGCCACACAAGTTCACAACAAGACTTAAGACTCAAGATTATACAATATCACCGAATTACACTGGGCCACATCCCAATTTCAAAATACATCAGAAACCAGTAAGTAACTAAGTTAGTAACCACAAACTGAGTCACTGACAAATTGACAATCGGCGATAAAAACCAAAATCAACACTCAACAAGTCAACACCATTAAAATTGAAAAGATTAAATACCAGAGAGAGAGAGAGAGAGAGAGAGAGAGTACCAAAATACGCGACGGAGCGAGGAGTCCGAGGGGCTGGAGGAGGGGGGGATGCGACGGAGAGGGGCTAGGGTTTTCCGTTTTGCAAAATTCCCTTTCGGGGGAGAGGGGAGGCGAACTGGGGAAGGGGGGGGAACTAATGTTGAAACGGCGCTGTTTGGATTGAAATTGGACGCCGTTTCAACAGACGGTTTATTAAAAAAAAATTGAGTTGCATGAAACGACGCAAATTCTGCCCCTCCTGGACTTAAACGGCGCTGTTTAGGTCTTGTTTTATACTAAACGGCGCCGTTTTGGCTTATTGGCAGATGAGGTATCGCCCCCTCATTAATAATTTAATACACTAATATTAATAATACTAATTTAATACTATAGACTTGTACATTAATATTAATAATACATTAATAATACTCAAGATTCATACTAATACATTAATATTAATAATACATTAATAATTTAATACTATAGACTTATAGTGATTAGTTATTATCAATCATGATTAATATAAGTTATAACTATATAATAGATTAATAGTATTAGTATTAGACTATTAGTATATATATTTTTTAATACCATATTAGAATCTATTAGTATACTATTACTATATAGACTTATAGTGTGTGTATATAATATATATATATATTATAAATATAATGATATAGTGATACTAATACTATATATTATATAATACTATATTAATACTATAGAAGTATTAGTATTAGACTATTAGTAATATAGTATAGCTATATGTTAGTAATATACTAATATTAGTTATAGTGATTTAGTATAAGTTATAACTATATTACTATAACTATTAACTATAGTCTTAGTCTATATTAGACTTAGTATATATTTTTTTTTAATACCATATTAGAGTCTAGAAGTAGAGTCTAGACTATTAATATAATACTTGTATTAGTATAAATATTAGTATTACTATAAAATTATAAATATTACTATTAGTATAAAATTATAAATATTACTATTAGTTAATAATTACTTAATGGTGAGTTAGTGATAGGATTAGGTTAATTGGTCAAATGAAAATTATATACTTAATATATATAAATTATTAAATTATATATATTTAATTCGGTTCAGTCCGGTCCGGAAAACCATTGGACCGTGGACCGGACTGAATTCATTCGGTCCTTTGAATTTCGGACCAGACCGGACCTGAACCACTCCTGGTCCAGTCAGTTTTTCCGGTCTAGACCGACTGCCCGATTCTCACCCCTAGCTGTAAGCTCGGATATCTGTTGTTCAATCTGCGCTAGGAGTTTCCTAGGGTTACTTGGTACATGGTACTGGTTGGTGGGGCCGTGTATTTGGGGTTTATTCCCCAGGGGTGAGTCTACCTTGGTGAGATTCCACGTCAATAAAGAAAAAAAAAAAAAGAACTGCTTCATCTTTGGTATATGTGATGTTCAAGCATCCTTTTTTGTTTGCTGTTTCATACTTTATTTTTGTGGTTAATTAATTTTGGGGGTTCGTAATTTGCAATTGTTCGATAAGGCTTTGTTGGGGAAATAGTTGTGGAGATATCAATCGGAAGGGGAGTCGTTATGGAGGGAGGTGATTGATCGAAAATATGGGTGTGACTGGGGGGGTTGGTGCTCTAAGGAGGTTAGGGGGGCTTATGGTGTGGGGAACTTGATGATGTTTCAGATTTTTTCTGTTTCTTATATTCCCTGGGAACAAGGGGTATTGAGAGAGATAAGATGTTGTGGAAGCCTATGGGAAGTAAAAAGTTCATGGTTCATTCATATTATAAGGTGTTGACTGTTCTGCATAGCCCCTCTTTTCCTTGGAAGTGCATTTGGAAGACTCACTTGTCTTCCAAAGTCGCTTTTTTTTTTATAGGCACCCTCACTTGAGAGCCTTTTGATGATGGATAATTTGAGGAAGCGTGGCCTTATTGTTATGGAGTGGTTTTTCATGTGCAAGAAGCAGGAATCTGTGGATCACTTACTGTTGCATTGTGAGGTCACTAAGGCCTCGTGGGATGGAGTTTTTAGCAGAGTTGGGTTGGCTTGGGTGATGCCTTTGAGAGTGGTTGATCTTCTTGCGTGTTGGAACGGGTTATATGGTAGCTCTCAAGTGGTTGCAGTGTGGAAGATGGTTCCTTTGTATCTTATGTGGTGCATTTGGTTGGAAAAGATCGAGAGATGTTTTAATGATAAGGAGCGCACCTTTGTGGAAATCTGGAATTTTTTTGTGTACTCTTTACTGCAATGGTTTTCTGCTTTAGAGCTTAATGGAGCTTCCACTCACGACTTTTTGTTGTCATTTTCTGTTTTCTAGAATGTGTTTAGGTGTTTTCTTTTGTATACGTCCTGTGTACATGGGCTTCGCCTATTTCGTTCGTATTAATAAAATTTTCTTCTTTCTTATAAAAAAAAAATAAAAATTGGGCAACTAGTTCCTTGATTTGGATTTTTTTTCACTAGTATTAAGGGCCATTTCTTCTAGTTATGGTTATCAAATAGTATTTTGATTATTTCTTATGATGTATCTTCAGAAGGCTTGCTCCACTTGTTCTCAGTCAATTTCAGGAGACTCAATAGCTCCAAATCTTTGTGAGTATAAATTCCATCATAGAAGATTACACAATCTATTTCTTAAGATTTTTTAGTGATCTGTAGCTATTTGTCTTGTGCGTGAACTTGAAGCATTGTTACAAACCCTCAAACAGAGCATTTTTCGTGCTGTTGGGACTTAATTATGCATGTCTGACTTAAATGCAAGGGCAACATCTGTTTCATGCTTCCAAGGTTATCATGCTGGACACCTTTATCTGCCCAACAAGAACAACTATCTTTGTCGTGGTACAACGTGCAAATTTTGTTGTAGATGTCACTTTAGATGTCTGGACTTGCTGCTAGAACCTCCAGAGGAGAGGTGCTTGATGTTTCTGGAATTTTTTTTTTTTTTATATGTAAGAGTTTCTGGAATTTACAATGTAATATGAAATATGACAGAAGATGATGTATGATGAACTGAAAAGGAAGGAAAAAAGGATTCCAAACTCAGGAGGCCACCATCTCCTAATGAATTGGATATTGACAGGCTTACTGTTTGTAGGGTACAAAAATGGAGATTTGGAGCAGTAACAGTTACAGCTCAAACCAAGGATATAAAAAGAACAATATTTTAAGCCAAGTTCTGAGTGCTAATATCTTTCCTTTTCTGATTATTTTTATTCCTTTGTTTGCATTGGCTTTACATGTTCAGCTCTGCGAGCTGCTGTGCAGGCATTCCTTCAGGAAGAAGAATTGCAGTTTTATCGCTCATCGAAAAGAAGAAGAGAAAGTTTTGACCAGGTTAGTTTTTTTAAGCCTCAAGCTTTGTAACATCCCATGCTTCTTGAAGACATTAGTGATAGTGTATGTGTGATTTTGAGAGAGAGAGAGGGAGAGTGTGTGTGTGTGTACGGCCTGGCCACTTACAATTTGAAATATCCTTTCAAGCCTGTGTTATTTCTTTATTTATTGTAGGACAAGGGTGGTTATGGTGATTCAACTCTCAAGTATACTCCAAGGGGTAGAGGTGTTCAGTTTCCATTTGCAGTGACAGACAGGGTCATCATAAAGGTGATTTCTTATGAAAAGAAAAGGATGAAGCTTTTCTGTAATTCTTGTTCAATAATTTCGTGAAACTAATAATTGGAGGGAAGATGGATCAGGGGAACAAGAGGACGCCTCTGCGGTTTGTTGGATGTGAGGCTATTGTAACAACACAATGCTTGAATGGATGGTTAGGCATTTTTCTACTTCTCTGTCACTTTCCTTCGTTGCATTTTTTAGGGCTTGAAATATTAGTTAAAATATATATGTTGGTGCAACATTTGTATGAATCTTAATACCAAGGGTTTGAAACGGAGGGGGAGGGGGGGTTGTTACGGCTCTATATAGAGCCATATAACAGGAAAGAATCATGTATTGACCTCAAGTAGTTGGGATTGATACATTGCTCAGCTGTGAGTTTGATTCTTCATTATTTACTTGGACTGGTCACTATTAAGCTGATACATACTCTGATAATGCATTCTTGGAATGCGGGAAGAATGTTGAGTTGGTATCACAGCAGTTCTAGTTAGAGGCTCTGACTGATGTGCTATAGGCATTTTAATGTTGGAGATAATTTGGTTCAGATTAATAGCTTCGATATGATATCTTTCATTACATAGGATATCCTTCTTTTTACCTGTCAAGGAATCCTCGGTACATTCAGTAGCTTCGATCATAAAGGCTTTAGTGAACACAGGCAAAGATGCATCATTAATGTCATTTGATTGATATATTCTAAGATAGAAACAAGAGCGGGACAAAGTGTACTTACTAGAAGACTGCTTGTGTTGTACTTCTTTGTCGGGATAAAAAATACAGAGACTAGTTTCCTTTTATTGCTGACGCAAAACTCATCCATAGGTATGTTGTGAAGACATTGGACAATGCAGAGAGTGTAAAATTGCAGTATCGTTCACTTGCCAAGGTTTCAGATGATGCATCCTCGAAGTCAATGCCAAGCAAGATGGCACCAAACTGGCTCTAGAACTGCAGCATGCCAAATGGCCAAAGTTGGACTGTAAAACATGGTTACTAATATGCGACTTTGAAATAATTTCACTCTATCCTGGAAGTGGGTTCTTGTTTGTTTACAGGCGACTCACTCGTGATATTTTGGCCTTGTAAGTTAGGGTGCCTTGTCATTGCTGGTTGGAGAAAACCCGAATGAGAGTTGAGTTGGGAACACAATATGTAATAGTCATCTTCGCTTTACTCATGCGAACAGATGTCTCTATATTTAAGTAAAGCCCGTCTTTGAAAGGAAAATGAATGTTATGGAATCTTTTTATAGTATCCAATAGTCATCTTCGCTTTACTAATATGAACTGTTGTCTCTGTATTTAAGTAAAAGCGGCAAAGCCCGTCTTTGAAAGGAAAATGAATGTTGTGGAATCGATTTCTTATTTGTTATAATATCCAGTGGCTGCTTGAGTTTGTTGGTCTGCGTGCTCGCACATATACACACTCTCTCTCTCTCTCCCTCCCCAAAACATTGTTTTGATCAGTTTGCGACCCCTAAAATAAGATTTGCTTTCACCAAACACTCAATTTTTACCGGGGATAGAGTTACTAGTCGGGTCCTAAGACTTCAATAAAGGAGAGATTGAAGACTTTGGACGGAGGGACCGTACCTGACCAGGGACAACCTTTTTTATCACAATCCTAAAAGGTCTAGTTTTAGTCAGCTGGCCGAATGAATCCGGGGGGCAAGTTACCTGTTCGATCATTTGCATTAATGACCATGAAAAGGACATAAAATTCAACTAGGAACCATGCATCAAAGGAATCTCTCCTTCTGATTGTTTGCAAGACTGTGTTGGCTGCCCCGATAGTGTTATCCTACAGATTTTAATGTGGTCTATTCGATTTGCCAAGGATTTCCTCGCTCAAGTTATTATTTTGGCGACAGCTACTTTGAGGAGCTCAAATTTGCTGCACGGGGTGACATGGAGCCTACATGTAACATAATGCCATCATCAACATAAGTAACTTGAACTTTGATAAGATGGTTGTTTGCCACCCAGGCCTAGAGTCAAGTACCGATATTTTTGTTTTCCAGCATATTTTTCAAGGAACACTCTGCAATGGTGAATTAAAATGTTTGCCACCAAACAAACCGATAAAAAGCTAGCAAGGGCCAAGGATCAAGTGAAATCCTCGTAACAGAAACCCATTATCATGAGGAGGAATTTACAATACAAAAAGATTGCCAAGAGAAAGGGCATCAAAAACCCGAGATTCACCAACTCACTGCTGTCCTATGTCTAGAACTGAGGGAGAAAAAAATATTCTCACAACCGTTTTAATTCATCAATTAGAGTTGAACAAGTATCAGATACATAAGGTATAGCAAGTAAGTAGTCTGTCCAAAAAGATTAAAAAAAGAAAAGAAAATGGATGTCCGCTTATAACGTTACAGGTTAATAACTCAGCAGAACTGAGTGCCCCCAATCACTACTTAAATGCACATGGAGGTTTATCAAGGCCAGGGGGAGAAGGGACTAGTTAAAATCAGAAACAGGATACATTCTCTGACAACAGGAAATTGGATGTCGAGTAAATGGAAGCTGCAGCAGCCATAACAGCTAGTTCCCTGTCTGAGCCATCCAGTTGTCTTGATCTACAAAGGACAAGAAAACTAATTATTGTAATCTCAGAGGGGCTAAAAAGCTTCACAACCAGACACGAACCAGATCCACCTGTTTTATTTATTTGTTTTTCCTTTTTGCTTGGCAAAAAATCACTCACAACTGTTGTGATCTCAGGGCATTAAGTTTAGTATGTTAGTGGGGTCTCTGAGGCCAATATCTCTTCCAATGCTTGTTCTTAGAAATCATATAATAGAAGGATACGAGCAAGCAATTGTATGGGGGATCTACGCGAGACCGGGGTGGGTTCCATGAGAGGTCCACATGCATGAATGCTCGAAACTTATTAACTTTGAGAAACCAATGCAGGGAATTTGTAGACATTCAGAAAAAAGTAGTAGCCTGGAGTAGTGTACCAGGAGGCACACCTTTGCCAGGACTCAGGAGCTATGACTGAAAAGTGGGATGCATACCTAATTTCCCTTGTTATATCAATCCCTATTTTTGCTAAATGTGCACTTCTTTATGAAACCATAGCTTTTATACCTAAAAGGACGTCAAAATGCAAGAGTTGATCATGCACAAAGTTTTAGTAATTCTCACACATCCATACAGTAAATTAATCCATTGACAGTATAATTTACATCTTGACGCACTAACACCTTCTAGATGCACAAATCACTATTATGCCAATATGCTGTCCATGGACAACAATCGAAGGCACGAAAAACCTGCTAGAGAGAAAGCTTACAGCATCCTGATGACAAATATGTGGAAACCCTGTCTAGAATGTTACTAGAGATAACAATAAAGAGATCTTGTTCATTGAAGCAAAAGAAAAAATGCAATTGACTAAAGAATTTCAACAATGTTTTTACCTGAGGGCCTTTCAAAAGCTCAGACAAATTGTAGTAATAATATTTGAAGGGAGCTCTTATGCAAAACCAAAATTGCATCAGGACAAGAAAGCCATAACTACACTTTTTAACACCAATTGGAAACATATTTTGACTGGCATAGCGTAAGGTGAACTCTTACTCCTTAGGTTTGGTTTAATTAGCGACTCAAAATGTTTTCAGTGAAAAAAGAAATTTGAAATCCCACCGGACACTGGAACCATGGGGTTCAAAGTGAAATTTGCAGGAAACAATGTGAAGGTAAACTGATAATAAGTGGATCTCATAATCTTGACTTTCACAGGCAAGTAAAGCGCCATCTACTCTTTCTCCAGGCAAAAAAACAAAAACAATTTTTTCTCAATTGCCCCGCTCTTACTGTTTGAAATGCAACTTCATAATTTATGCGATGGCAGAAAACAAAATTTGCTGAGTCTAAATTTACAGATCCATCTAAAGGTGCATGTTTCTTCCAACTGGTGTAGGAATATTATGTTTGTCACCTTTCTAACTTCAGAACATAAAGGTATTACAAACCCAGATAATTTCTTTCGTAGACTGGATTCTCTTTCTCCTTTTCCCTCGTTCCCAAAAATGCTCATGAGAATAAGTAACCTAACTGAATTAGAACAGCTACTTTTCTTAGAGAACACATGGCAGTAGCACACATTGACTGTAATTATAAATAATATGACAACCTGTTTACCGCCAGGATTTATCCATGATTATAGTAGGTTGATGATGGCAGCAGCAACTACGACAAGTTTTTACCTGGAGTCATTTTCTGATGTTCCCAACTGTTTTAGACCAAATGCTGCATTCCAGTTGACATGTTGCAGCCCCTGTTCACAATGCAGCTGCATTTCTTTTACTTGGTTCAACCAACTTTCCTGAAATTCATGATCGATCCCATAACTCCAAGCCTTATAGAACCTTCTACAGAGAAATTTAAATGTAATAAACGAGACAAGTTTCTAGTCTATCACGAAGTCCAGATGAATTATAAGCACTTAATAAGCCAGAAATCTAGTTTTTAATTTTTGCTTAACGGTGCACACGCACCCAAGTGCAAAATAAATCGTGATGAAGGACACAATAGGTAAAAATATGCTAAAGTATTCCTTATCGTTAATTGGGGAAAAGAATCACTTTGGTCAGGTTTTGTGTCTCGTGTTTGTTGGCAGTGCATATGCACCATGTCTACATCACACATAATAGGGCCAGGATTTTCATCATTTCACATACAGTCAGAATATCTTTAAATTGCAAGTGCAACGGAAAAATTTCTTTGATGTACTCACAAGCTGTTTCTCTTCTTCAGAAAGAGCTTTATCCATCTGATCAAAAAGCGTGTTCCATCTTGCTCGATGCATGTCTGCAGTTGCACTATTCGAAAATTCATCAATGGAATTTCTCATTACATAAGGAGTAACCACCTGACTAGATGAGAATTCTTTTGATATCAAAAATGGCAACTCTGTACTAATTACAGCTCGAACTCTCTTCCTACTACGTCGCAATGCTGCATGTACAGAACAACATACATTACCAAATAAATGTGCGGAAAACGGCCAACAACCTCGCTAAATAACGTAAATGAAATAGCATACCCGAAAGACGTCCTTGAATGTCTTGATGAAGAAGTTCCAACCATTGGGAAGCAACACTAGCAGCTGAAAAAAAAAAAAAAATTCATATAAGCTCAGGTTCTCTTTCTTTCTCGTTGTTCTATTAAACCCATTTTAATGATGCTTATTTGTGAGTGTATCACCTTGTCTTCAGTCCTACTTCCAGAACTATCACCATTTTCTTCTTCTACAATGTGCTAAGAATGTAAATTCTCTTACCTCCATCAGACAACTACCATGCGCCCAACAACATACAAGGTTTTTTTTCTTGACCGTTCTACCTTTTCCAATAAAATTGTGTGATAACGGAATAAAGAGGGTAGTAAACATTTGAAGCAACCAAAGAAGCAAAAGGAATCAAAGAAATAGTATGATAACCTTTTACAGTGCTGGCAAAGTTTGCCGAATCCTCGTTAGATGAGGAGCTAGCATTCTCAGATGCCTGAGATGAAGATGACACTTTAAGCTCTGGTGTATTATCTTCACTGAGAGGGGTGAAGTGTGAGATATGACTTTTACCACACACCCTCTCTACCATGCTTAGCTCATTACGTCCACATTTACCCTCTACAATCGACTGAGAATATTTATTCATTGGCATGGTGTATACTCCTGTCTGCCTGATCCCAGATAAAGTATTTAAATGTCCATCTTTATGAGAAAAAGTGACTGGATGTATTCTTGAATCATTAATGTTTTCTGGGTCCATTCTGTTGCCAGATTCTGTAGTGCCACTTCTCTGATGAGCTGTTTGTTTGCTTCTAATGTTTCCATTTTCGAGTTGCTCAGACCTTACGAGGGCCTCTATAATTGAGTGGACCTGTTTTCTGTTTCTCACGTGGTTTATAATCCCAGGGTTCAATTCGTTGAGCAGCCCACTTGGCGCGGCAATCTTAGTAAACCGGTCAACTTGTTCTCTCTTTGCAAGCTCCATCCTTTTCTTGATCATGTCATTTTTACTTTTCTTCACACGTTGCTTTGGCATTGGTATGCCTCCGTAAGAAGATGAGAGAAAACCATTTTGCTTCATCTCCTCCCAACGTCGCTTTGGATCTTTCTCTCTCAACTGTCCCAAAGAACTCTCACACTCAGAAACATCTCTCGACTTCAACTGGCCATGAATTTTGGAAGGATAACATGATGTCTCCGGACTCACTGAACTAGAGACATCTTCTGCATTAAGATCGAACCCAATGCCCCTTGAGGTTAGGCATTTACCATCGTGCACTCTCTCACGCTTCCTGTACAAAGACGGTGGATTAGAATTCTCAGCACATTGACCATCACCACAGGCCGAATCTTCAGCAACACAAACTTCAGTATTGAGATCCAGTGGTCTAGGAGCAAGATTAACCGCTAATGGAAATGAGTTCCTTCCAGTTTTCTCCGCCTGAGAAGCATCCAAATCCAAAGTTACAGGCACCTCGGTAACTTGAGACATCTCTTCTTCACCAAATTGAAATTGATCACTGGATTCTTTGTTTTTCAATGATTTCTTATAATGGGTTTTGATTCCTGTGGCATAAATGTAGATATTAACAACTATTGAAGTTAAAACCAGTTTCAAATGGGAGGTTTTTACTTAAAAGGGGAAAAAAAGAAGCTTTCACAAAGTTTGAGAGAGATAAATTGACGGGTACATGCATTGAGAAATTATAATGCGTTCAAAAACCAGACCAAGTGTGCAACCCTTGTGAGGTGCCTAAATTATTATCTGCGATTTATTCTCGTTTTTTATTTCAACTCCATTGTAGTTACATGATGCTTAGTTGGACGAGTGCTTCATCAGGACTCCATGACAATAAGTATTAATGCATAATCAGAAGAAAAGAAAACGATAAAGCATTAGCCAAAAATGGAGCCAGAGGAAATTGTCAATGAACCAACCGCGATCAAAATTACACGCCATACTCAATCCTAACCATTCAAAACCTCAGTTTCTCCTTTAACATCCAACAGCAACGATAAAACTCAAAGGCTTTAATGATACCTCGCCTTCAGATTACCAATAAAAAAAAATGCCTCACCTTCAGACCGACACACGGATTCAAGATCTCGCATTTTGACCCGCCCACGAGAAGAATCATCTTTATCTCTCAATCCAGCACTACTCCGCTTCTCACCCATAATCTTAAAATAAAAAAATAAATTTAAAGAAAAAAAACCCAGACGCGCACACAATATATAGAGTATAGAAATATGTATAGATAAGGACAAATTGCTTTCAAAAGAAACCAAGAGAAATGCAGCCAACCTTTGAATCCGATCTGGGTATCAAAAACGAATGGCGTTGGTCCTCCATTGTATCTTTGGATATGAGATGTATGGCGCTTACCCTTTTACCAGAACCAACAAATGTAACTCATGGGTCTGAGAATTCGACAAGAAATGTCAAATTAATAAAGAGAAACTGTGAATCTTTGGCGTTGTTGTACTGGGGTACGAGCATGAACTGAAAGAATTTAATTGGTGTATTAGGGTTTTTAAGGGGTAGGAGAATAGATCTCCTTTGGGATTTTGAGAGTTAAGTCTAAACAATAGGATTTGAATTTGCAGAGGGAGTGGATCGCGCGTGCAAGTTTTGCTAAGGCAAAGGAACAAGGTTCTCTCTTTTGGGTATAGGAAAGCTGTCTTGCTACAAGGTTCTCGCATCGCATGTAAAGACTATCGAATGTACCATTAACAACGTTGACGCGTTTTCAAATTCAAATACCAGGGTTTTGGAGGGACTTCCCACACATGCCGCACGTATGCATTCTCTTGCTCTTTTTTTTTTCTTTGAAACATCTTGCTCTTTAGTATAGTTTGAAAAAAAAAAAATCTGCACAACCTCTTATCCTCCACACACTATATATTTTTTAAATTTTATTATTTTTTTCTTTCATCAAATTTTTAATATATGAATAATGAATAAAAAAAAAATTATTTTAAAAAGAATAAACTCAAAAAAAAAAAAATTAAATATTAAAAAATATAAAGATTTAAAAAAAAGGTAGTGTGTGGAGGTTGGAGAGGTTGTGTAGCATTGCTTTTTAATTTTTGCTTTTATTTCGATTTGACGATTTAAATTAGGAGTGACAATATGTGATACGACCTATTGACTCAATACGAATACAACATGAAATTAACAAATTTGTATTTGATGTTAACTCGTTCAAATTAAAATGGGTTGACTCGTTAAAACACGATTCATTAACGGATCACTAATGAGTCAACCCGCTTAAAATCCACTTAACCTGTTAGTGACCCGTTAAATTTTTTACTCAAATTTCAATTATATCATTTTTAACATAAAAATAAAAATACATTAATCATATTTCATATTTCCCAACTCTCTTGTAGACCCTCACTATCTCAGTTCTCAGTTGAATCAATTATCACGAGTTACGACCATCTCTCACACTTCCTATAGATCGTAATTTTGGTGTTTTTATTATTTGAATTGTAATTTTAGACTTATGTAGTTAGCTTTATATTTTTTGAAAATATTGTGATTTTAACTTTTATATAAAAATATTTTAATCAGGTCAAGTGAATTATTTGGGTCAATTCAATCCATTTACATTAAAAAAAGTATTGAAACAAGTTGAAATGCGGGTCAATATATTTTTAATTAATTTATAATGGGTCGTATGCATGAAACATGTTGACAAGATACCACCCATTATTTTAATGGGTTGTGTTAAGATTTGAAAATCTGACATGTTAAACTTAATGGGTCGTATTTGAATTGACCCATATTATATAATATACATAATTTGACACGACATGAACACGATCCGTTAATACAATTTACTTCCACTTTTAAGTATTATTAGTAAGAATCGTAAACATACTGTAATTCGGTTGCAATGCTATCACTGCTCGTATGTTTATGGCATGCTCCAAAGAAACGATGTTTACCTCAAAATTCCGCCGCCTATTTTCCTACTGCCTTACAAACTTGCAATTGTTTTTATTGAGAAACGAAAGAAATATGAATAATGTTATTTTCTCATCTAAAATTTATCATATAGATTGTCCACTTAACGTGGTATAGCAGAACTGACAATTGTGTTGAGAGGGTTAATTTTTTTATATTTATGTAAAAAGTAATGTTGGATACAGTTTTAATGTATGTAAGTTTTACGCATTCTTTTTAAAAAAAAGTAAGATTCACTATTAAAAATTAATTTTTCATGCGAGCCTTAGATTTACTTACTTTTTCAAAGGAAGTGAACGGAATTTGCATATCCTAAAACTACAAACGTCATTTATCTAATGTAAAATAAAAAGAATTCTAAAAACACAATTTAATATATGTTTTAGATTTATGAGGATAATATTCATGGAATAATATTCATCTATTATTATTTTTGTAATGAAATATTTAGAATTTATTTTTTTCATATAAACTATCGAGGGATTTTTTAGAATGTCATATTTTATTCTAGTATATAAGCTACTTTATTAGATTTCATGTAAAATCTAGATGTTTTCTTGTCATGTTAAATATATAATGCTATAATTGAGAGTTTAAATAATTTTTTTCTTGCTCGATGAAGTTTAGATGATAAAATCTCTCAATTATTTTTCATAAAAATCATCGACCTTAAATGATTTTTCTTATATTTTCATTTTGAATTCCATATTAAAAAACTAAATGTTGTATAACAAAAAACTTTGGAATCCATATTAATAATTTTATTATTTCTCCTAAACTTAAGTTGCGTTTGGATGTTAAATTGAGTTGAGTTGAGATGATAAAATATTGTTAGAATATTATTTTTGAATATTATTATTATTTTAGAATTTGAAAAAGTTAAATTATTTATTATATTTTATGTTGAGATTTGAAAAAATTATAATGATAAGTTGAGAGAGGTTTAGTAACTAAACGATGCCTTAGTTTTAATTTTAATTTTGGAGAGGCAACATCCTTGAAAATAGATCATATATAGAAATTAAACAATATTTTGAGATTATAAGAAAAAAAACTAGAGAGAGACATTTTTATGTATATTAAAATTTTAAAAAGATTTAAGTGAGCATATAGAAATTATAAATTTTTTAGGATGATCATTTTCTATATTTATAGAATTATGTATAATATCTAAGGGATATTTTGTGTTTTCAAAAAGTTTTGGGGAGTCATGCCCCCCTAAATTCAATGTGGGTCCGCCATTGGCACCACCATTTTTTACCGTATAGATGCTACGTGTTTTATTATAAAGAATTCAAACTACAAATACAAAGGAATTTAGAGTTTTAATTTTATTCTTTTATATTTTTGGATATCCTTTTTATTTGAATATAATTTTTTTAATAAATCAGTTGGCCACGTCAAAGGGACCATTTGAGCGATAAGTTTCAGATAGCTCAATAGCAATACTATATAATCTTTTTTACTATTTTGTTTAAAATGGATAATGATTTTATAAAAAATATTTTATAAATACTTTATAAGTTGTTTTATAAAAATAATTTATATTTGAAACAAAGTTGAAAAAATGATTGTCTCTTTATAATTCTTCACTTTTATTAGTTATTCGTAGATGAATGTTCAGAAATATTTGAAGTTCTTCATAACTGGATGGGTGCATATTATATTAGCAAGAAAATTATATTCAATATATATTGATCCACGTATCAATTGAAAGTAATAAAGCATTGAAAATCAAACAATGTTATGCATTATAACATGTAAAGATCTTTTTATATAAAATGACAAACAACAGGAGCAAATATAACAAGATTCTAATCATCATTAAGTACTACGATGGCATACATAATCTCATTCTTTTTCTCTTATTAAATAAAATCATTGGTGAAATACCTATGAAAAAAAATGGAAAGTATGCAAAATCAAAAACCAATAAAAACTGAGAATTGATAGGGATACAAAGGATCCCACAAAAGATATTGCCACGTCAGTTTTGTCCCCCCTTCCCTTCACTTCACTCTTCTCGCTGCCCACCCTCTGGATCTCTCTCCAGTCCTCCATTTCCATTCCATGAAAAAGAAATGAGTCCCTATCGTGCTTTGATTTTTTTTTTTTTTTTTAGGAATTGTTTCATCATTTGAAATGGGCTATTGCCTATGCCTATCTAAAAGTGGAAGAATACTCTTAAAGATGGGTTTAACAATCCCAAGTTATAAATATCCTGAAAAGTGTAATGATTAACTAAAGCAAATATAGATATTTTAGAATTTTTTCAACATGCACATATCAATTATATTCTTTTTTTCATATGGTCATCTCGTCTATACTTGCCGGCGAGGAGGACTCCAATGTTGGAGACTATAAATTCCAACGATGACAACAAGGACGAGGCTGACGACAACTGCAAATAGCAAAAAAAAAAAAACAAATTCTAAGTGGAAAAAATTGTAGGTGAATGGTATAATTATACGCGAATGACATCTTAGAGGAAGAAGCAATGGCAGAGTTTCTGAGTGGGTTGATAAATTTTGATAGGAAAAATGAACGATAATGACAGACTTTCTGAGAGATCAGAGAACAAAAAAAAGCATTGATACATACAATATATTTTCACGACACATTTCACAATAATGTTGTAAGAGGATGGTATTTTTGTAAAGTAATATTACTTTTATAAATAACACATTGTTGTGAAATGTATTGTGAAAAATGTTATGTATAAATCATTTTCTATAAAAAAAACTGATGCCAATGTGTGAGATTCCTTCGAGAATCTGGTGTGCCTGTAGCGGTACTCATAGAAAATAGGGTTAATTGCAAAATCAATATAAGTTTTTAGATTTTTATAACTTCAGACCTCAACGTTTAATTTTTACAAAATTGATATCTCGTTTATTTTTACAGATGAGATGAGATGAGTTGAGATTAAAGTTAAAAGTTGATTAAATATTGTTAAAAAAATATTTTTTAATATTAATTTTGTTTTAGAATTTGAAAAGGTTGAATTGTTTATTTTATTTTATGTGAAAATTTAAAAAAATTGTAATGATTAGATAAATTTAGAGGAGTTGTGAAAATAAACAAGTTAGAGTTTTGGAATTAGCTGAAGCAGCATATTGAGACAACATTTCAGCCGGAAAGATTAGCAAAAATATTGATTTTGTGAATGGTAATGATACATTTATACCTCATTTACTACTATTTTACTATTTATTTATTTATTTTTTTTGCTATTTGGATCTAGATTAAAAGATCTCAACATGATATTATTGCATAATTTATAAGAAAATTAATTCAATCAACCAATATAATCATATAATTTAATTAAAAATAAATTTAATTTTATAAAAATTGACATTCATTTACTCTTTGAATTTCAAAAACACTGTCAGAAGGAAATAGTCACCTTTTCGTAACGTTTAATTGTGATATACATATTGTAAATTGTAAGGAGAATAGCAAACTTATAATTTTTTTTATAATTTTATATTAAAATTGAATTTATTTTTAATTAAATTACATGATTACGTTGGTTAATTTAATTTTTTTTTCTAAATTATGCAAGAAGGTAATGTTATCATAACATTGTTATGATATTTTTAATTCAAATTCAAATTCAAAGAGCAAAAGAAAAAAAAATAGTTAAAAAAGAGTAATAAAATAGGTACAAGGATATTATTACGTGAAAGTTTCAAGTATTGATTCCTTAAAAACATAGTTTTTAAAGCAAATACTCAATGAGAAAGAGGAACGTGTGAGGCAAACACTTGATTCGTAAAATCAGGCATCCGATTGCTTAATTAAGGCTACACGGTGGTGGTAGGGGTAGTGTAATTGATCCAGTCACAGACAAAAAATTTTGATCTATCGTTTTTATTGGATCAGACCGTTAACTATCGGTCTATTCAATCCATAAACATTTTTTCTCTCATTTTTTTTAGACAAAAAATATTAATACAAAAAATTAATTAACTTAATAAAATTAAAATGAATTGATCTCTTTAATATTTTATATATGATTAATAAATATTAAATAATTTTATTGTATATATAATCAATTGTGATTCAAAATCATGCAATTAATTTATATAATTATTATATAAAAAAATATTTCAAAAAATATATATACGTTATTCGGTCGGTCGGTCTCGATTCTATCCGATCTAAAAAATCACACGTCAAGGCCAATTAATAAGACTATCAATCTGAAGAACCATTCGGTCAGGTGCTTTTTTCCGGTAGGACCGAACGTCTTTCACCCCAGCAAGGTGGCAGCGAGTTTTCTTTACAAAGTCATTATAACTCATGCTTAGCAGTATTATATGTCAGATTTTATTTATTAAATTAAATATATTTTTGGTATTTTAAATAAATATACTTATTTCTTTATAATGTGTATATTGAGGCATAATGTCGACTCTGACTATTTTGAAGGATTTGATGTCATTATGTTATAATTTATGGCCACCATTAACTATAGAGTGAAGGAGGAGGACAAAATATGTTTTATTTTCTACCTTCATAATTCCTTTATTTTCATTATATTCTCTTACGTTGTAACGTCGAGAACTTAATGTAAAGTAGAGGAAATGATCAAAATCAGGGGAACAAATAAATAGAGAAAGAAATAGATCGAAGAGACTATCACTAGTTGCACTTTGTATTAATTAAGTTGTACAAAAGTACAAGTCGCAAACTAATTAACAAGAGTCCAACACAGGCCCAGCGCATCAAATAATTTGGTGTACAAATTTACACACACACACATATATATATAGATTGCAATTGATGAACCCACGGATGGAACTCCCTTTCAAAATCAATAAATCAATTTATATATATATATAAAGTTCTCGATCGGCAGCCATGGAAATTCATGAGTTGGTAGACGAGAACGCAGGTTGCACCAACCAACAATTCTTGAGCTGTGACTCCGTCGTTTCCCTGAACCCCTTCACCTTCGCCAAACAAAAATGTGTGCAACACGTCGATCCCAATCCCTTCACCCTGCTCGTCTTCAACAAATAACACACGGGTCCACACTCTGCCCCCCTCCCCTGCACCACTATCCCCCATGCCTTCGTATTTGATTCTCTCTCCCTCTCCTCCTCCTCCTCCCCAAGCTCTTCCACGAATATTACCCCTTGTGGCAACGGAGTCTCTTCTCTCTCCCATCTACCCTTCACCATCGCCCACTTCTCCTTCACCGCCTTTTCCGTCTCCAACCTCGTCTCCGCCCCGCCTTTCTCACTCTCCTCATACACTTGCACCAGCAGCGGCGCTTGGCGTAGGTTCTTCACGATGTCCACCACCGATTCCCGCATCCACTGGTCTAGGTTTTCACCAGAGATCTTCGCGCCGATGCCGTGACCTCGAGTCTGCAGTTTGTTGAAATGAGTAATCTTGGCCGACGTCGTCATCGATATTATTCTTCCTTTTCCGGTTGCGGATTCCGTGCGATTAGGCATCATCAAGGAAGACGGAGGTCGAGCATTCTGATTCCGATGATTGTATTCATGGAGGAATGAACGACGGAAATTCCGATGGGAAACGGAACGAATGCTCGGAGAGGAGGAGGAAGCCATCGGAAGGGAAGGGAAGGGAAGGGATGGCCAAGGGGAAAAGAAAGGCTGGATTACTTGTTGCTGTCTTTCGTCTGGCTTGGTATTTAGAAAGGAACTCTTAAATGGAATTTTGTATTTGCGAAGAGCGCTTTAAAATAAGGATAAGATAAATGGTGAATTTTTAAGTTGCGAAGGTTGGAGTTTATTTTGGACGGTCAAGATTGGGTCAGAGAACAGAGCCCATCTTTGTTGAATTCCTAATCCTGATTGCTTCTTCGAAGTCCTTTTTTATGGGTTCCAGGACCACGTGGCCCATGTGTACTGGAACGTGTAAATACGTTTTTCCACGAGCTGCAGAAACTCTCTGTGTTTTATGAATGCCTTTGCATAGATAACGGTTGTAGGTGAGGCCGTGACAAGAACGTGGAAACTCGTGGAAAGTGCATGCAGTTCGGAGGTTGCCACACCCTATACGTCCGCCGCGTGCAAAGCCTGACCAATCCATTTAGGCCTCTCTTACACCTCAGCATACTCGACTTTACACCTCAGCACATTCACTATCTCTCTCTTTTTCTTTCCTCTATGATGATATTAAATTTTTTATAATATAAATTATATATATATATATAAAAATTCAGCGTCCTATTATTCTTTATTTATTTTAAATAAACATTTATTAAAATCTCAAATTGTTGACATTATCGTTTGGTTGATTAACTCATCTCAACTCATCTCAATTTATCATTATAATTTTTTTAAATTCTAATACAAAATATAATAAACAATTCAATTTTTTTAAATCTTAAAATAATAATAATATTAAAAAATAATATTCTAACAATATTTTATTATCTCAACTCAATTCAATTCAACTCAATTCAACTTACTTCAACATTCAAACACATCCTTAAGATAAGAGTTTTCTATGATACCCTTGCCATCTTTTCCCATATTTTCGCCCTTTCGCTCTTAATTGAATCCTAATATAAATACGAAACACCTTCGGTAATGCAGACATCACCCACCAACAACAATATGAACTAATGGACCAAACCGCTACAAAAAATAAAAAAATAAAAAAAATACTAATGATCCAAACCTACGTACCCAACCTCTACTTCCCCCTACTTTATTTTTAAAGAAAAATACTTTGATTCCAAAACGATGACATAAAACAAAACTTATTATAATTGTGCATTAGATATGACTGTTTATCCGAATTTTCTTCTTCTTCTTCTTCTTCTTTAGTTTGTATGTTTTGATATTTTCAGATGTTATATTATATACTGGAAGTACTGGAACTCTAATTTAAGAAGGATGAAGTTCTTTAGAGCATTCTCATTGGATTGGTCAAATTCATCTTTAAAATTTAGTTAATATCACATTTTTTTGTATTCACATATTCCATTTAAATTCAATATACACATTGGATTAGCCATTCACTCTCTATATAATAATAAAATATTATTAAATTAATAAATTTTTTATTTAATTTATTTGTATCACATTTTATAATTCTACTAATTTAATATTAATAATAATTATATTCTAATTAAATTAATATTAAAAAAATCATATTTTCAAATGTCATTTAATGCTAATAGAAAAAGTTGAAATTAAACTTAATTGAAGTGAGAAATTATTATTTTAATGTTTGGTGAATCAATTGTGATTCTCTATATTTAGTTAATCACTGTAGCAGAAATTTAAATTATTTTGAAGATGGCCAATCCAATATAGAATCTTTTTGATACAAATTATATAAATTTTAACTAATCTCCTCACTTAACCAAACCAATGAAAATGCTCTAACATGGATGAGATAATAGAGTTACGAGTACATGAAATGCTAAAGGATGCCGGAATTAGGAAATTAAATTATGGATCAGAACACAATAGTAATACAAGGTGTGCCTGAAGGGACGTTTGTTGGTGATGATTGATCGATCAATACCTTTCAATTTCCACTTGATATTAAAAAATAATAATAATAATAATAATCCGGGTTCATATCCAGATTCTCGGGTCGGAATCCAGACGAACGGTCTTAATATTAGATTATAAAATTAATTTTATTATAAAATAGATCTAATATATTATATTTAATTATATTAATTTAATAAGATATATTTTATAAAATCATTTTATAAATTTAATAGGACTCTTTAAAAATAAAGAATGGCAATTTGAACTGTGGCTTCAGTTTTTTTTTTTTTTTTTAAACATCAAAATATTTATTCTCATTTCATTCATCATATGAAAGTCAATTACAAGGCATCTCTTTCTCTACAATAAAACTGATCTCAATTAGACCCTCTTCAATCCAGCAAATCTCTTCATCCACATGTAGTGCCCTCTTAGCTAGCTCATGAGCTACACTATTCCCTTTTCTATTGGTAAATCTCAATTCACATTCTAGTCTTTGGGCCAAGCTGTGTATTATATCTTCCTTCAATTGTCTCATACATGCATATATAACCTCCATGCCTTTATCTCTTTTGCGCATCACCTTCGAAGATGACTTTCTTAATATTTAGCTCATTACATAACTCGATGTCCCTCCATAATGCATAAGTCAAGTTCTCCAATGAAATCCTTTGTAGCACACAAAACAATTAGAATCTCTCATCCGTGATCTATTGCCATTACTCCTATGCCCATTTTCTGATTTTACTTATTCATAGTAGTATCAAAGTTAATCTTTGTATAGCCTTCAGTTGGTGGTAACCATCTGACTTCATCCCTCTTCTAACCAGTTCTAACCTGCTACTCCTCATTCTCCCTTCACATTCTTGAACTGTGGCTTCATAATAACAATACTAATAATCCAAGATATTAAGATACTTAAAGCACGTTTATTTGATACTATAATAGTTTCAAGAAAATAGCGTATAAAAAAGTTTTAAGATAATAAATGGAAAAATACAAATAGAATGTTAATTTGAAGTAGTTATTATGTAGAGTCTTGCTAGGTACAAGCGGTTTAACACACCAAATTCTGTATCGACGTTGACATTTTATTTTTATTATTGGAAAGAAAAATAAAAAAAGAAAAATTTTGAGAGAAAAAAAAAGATTATCTATCTCACAAAAATCATTTATATCTTCAACTCGCAATCAGTGCGCGAACCCGCTTGTAAAGAAACTTTTCCTATTATGTATTATTGTTTTTCTTATTGGCAATTTGCAGTTATTGAAGATTGTATTGGATGCTAAATGCCAACGGGGCCGTTTATTCTGACGTTGGACAGCTCCATCCATGCCTAGGAGTCGTTTCCTGTTATAGAATGTTTGAACTATAGTTACTGCTCTTATATAACCTAAGTTAATTGATACAATTATGGTTATTTTTTGTTGAAAAGTACTACAGTCATAAATATATCACACAAAAGTAAATAAATAAATTGATATGTTTTCATATGATACGGTAGATATACTTTATATTGTGAGATTTTTTTGAGAGTAAAATATTTCTAAAGTATTATATGAAATTACGTTAATTTATAAATTTTATTTTGTGAATTTTTGTTGTGGGTAAAACATTTCTCCTTTTTTTTTCTTTTTTTTTTTAATCTCGATGAAGCTACTGCATTAGATTAAAATCAGAATACAGGAGGGTGTGCAAACAAGTAAACAGAAATGATGAATCCAAGAAAGTGAATTCAAACTCGTGCTTTGGATGAGTCAGAAAATCTAAAACTCGATTACGATCTACATCTCAAATCAACGCCATGGAATTAACTATTCAGTTGGAAGTAAACATCGCTGGAAGCCATCTGTTCTGGTCTCGAAATAAAGTTGGTTAGATGATAAACGCGATCCACCAAAACCATAAATGATCTCTAAAAAGGCCCAAGATTGCGTATGTCACAGGAACTGTGCTACTTGATGATGAGTATGACCCCCTTTTATATATATATATATATATATATTTATATTTAAAAAAAATGTTCCACTCGGCTCGAAGTGGGCACTGAAAATATTCTATTGGGCCTAGTTTACGATAAGGGTAGCCATCTACTATCAAGAATATTTCAAATTTTTTATTTATTATTTTTTAAAATATTTTTTTAACATCTTCAATTATTAAAAAAATATAAAATTTTATTAATACTCACTTTTTTAATTATTAAATAAAAAAATAATAAAAAGATAATAACTCTATTATTATTATTATTATTCTTGCGACAATGCGGTAGTCAGATTTGCAACGTCAAATGGGTGCAGTCCATCCATCCGTAACAAACTTATGTACTACAGTGGTACGGTGTTGTCACTGTAATACTGGTATGAGTCCTACACCTAGTCCTAGTGGCATGACAGCGTGTATAGTGGACGTATGGTTGGACCGAAATGCAATGGAAACAGCAAATCATCCCACCCAAATTTAAAAATAAAATTCTTCGCCGCAATCTTTAGAATCAAGGAAAAATCTCTTAATTGATATCTCAATCAATCACGTCCAATCAGCAATGATGCTCTTCCCTAAAAATAAAGAGAAATGTTCCAATCACATTACACTACTTATATTTTATTACCTTATAATTCTATTTGTAGTTCTGTTCATGCATTATTTTCTTTCTTGACTCTGAGTCTGGACCTCACACTCACAGTAATTTAATTATTATTTCTTCTCACCTTTATTGTACCAACTCATTCTCTCCCACTCCCAGTATGATTTAACACCCCGATATTTGCCTTTTCAATTGCAATTTGTTTCGGGTTCTTACACATTTACAGATATTTATATGGCTTAGAGCATTATTGTAAGTTTAAAGTTTAAAGTTGGGTTTGAATTGAATTGATTTGAAATAATAAAATATTATTATTATTTTAATATTTAAAAAAATTAAATTATTTATTATATTTTGTGTTAGAATTTAAAAAAATTATAATAACGAGTTGAGATGAGTTGAGATAGATTTGAGATCCAAAAGTCTAAATTTTAGTTTTTTTTTTAGTTAAAATTTCTGCATTAGACTAGCTAAAATAATATTTGTGAAACTTTGAGTTATAATTTAAGTCCCCTAGTCATATTTGGAGAATCACTGTAGAATGATCAAATCAATATTTTATTACTTTTTCATTCAACTACCTCTCTTTTAATATTAAAATTTAATATTAATACAAAAATATTATTAAAATATATAATATTATAATATTATTTTAAATTTAGGATTGCTAATCCAATGTGGATTAATCTCTCCAAAAATTTTACCTCAAATTCTAATAAAGAATTAGATTTGGCAATGTCTAGACCATTATCAATACTCTTAGAGCACTGACATGCCAAGCCAAATGTCAGTGACTAGTCAAAATCTGGCTAGCTAACTCAAAAGTGGACTGCATTGGACTAGGCAAACATCCAAAACTCTATTTTTGAGCTATAATATTTCTATATCTTTTTTCTAAATTTGACTAATCACTATTCATCTCTAAACTATTATTTTACTCTATAATTATTCCCAACAAATATTTTTCTTATCTCGTTTTTCAGCACTTTTCTTTTCTTTTTATCTCTATGTTTTCAATAGTGCTTTTTTTTTTGGCTTTTTGCTTTTTTTTTTTAATTATGAATATGAAAGTTAGAGTCTTACAAATTGTGCTGAAATAAAAAAGTCTAGTTAAAGAAGACTTGAATGCTTACAAATGCTTATGGACATGCTCATAAAAATTTGTAACTAAAGTTTTGAGATGTAATATAAATAATTTATTTTGTTAAAATTTATTTTATAAAATAAAAAATTATTAAAATATATAATATTATATTATTATTTTGATTTAAAAATAAATAATTTAATGTAAATTAATCTCTTCAAAAATTTTAATTTTAGTCAAAATTTTAAATTTTAAATAAAATTTAAACTTGACAATCATTAGGTCTTTGAGAATGTTGTTAGGACGTCCAAGTACTCCTCAGGCTCAGTCAGATAGTATTAATGGTTTTGTGTTGTCTGACCTTTTCCATGTGAAGGAGGAATGTGTGGAAGTGTTAAAACTTAAACTTAGAATGGTGTCAGCATGACAACATTATTTCGAGTCGCACGCAAGCTTAGGTGGATCAGCATCGTTTTTACTTTTTACACAACATGGGAATATTGGCACCAGTACTACTGTCCAAGTCTCAAGTTCCGAAATTGAAAAGGTCGATTATGCCTTTGTGCCCAATAACCTACTCTTTTTTAACTCAAAAATGAAGGAATCAACACCTTTCATCTGACTTTGGTTGGCAATGCAATTGCAAACCACTTTGAATAATAATTGACCAGAGAAAGGCACGTGCTATGCACGTGGAGATTCCTCATCGTTAGCACTTCGGAGGAGGAGTGATTGCAAACTGCAACCCAAAAAGAAAAAAAAATTAATTAATTCTGTCACTGCATGCCTGAGTTGAAGTGAGGTCTTATCTTGTTGAATTTTTAGGTTCATATTATGAAGAAGAGAAACTATTTATACAAATTCTATATTGATAAATCTCATGTAAGTCTTTGTAAAATGTAAATTTATAAAAGATTTGTATGAATCTTGTTTATTTGAGACTTGTATATATATCTAATTACTCATTAATTAAATATCCAAATCATCTCATGCCTACAATGGACTTCTTAATGCTTCCAGTTTAAAGTATGGAATATTTCCTATTTTGTGATTTAACCATATCTTTTTTGTGGGGTGCAAATGCTGGTTCTTGCATTCTACAAAACCAAGATCTGTCAATTCAACAAACCCACTCTAGTTTTCTGTAGAGAATATCATGATTCATCAAACGATGATGAACGGTACCCTCGGACAAATAAGCGGATAATTCAGATTAATAGAGAGCTGCTACCGCCGGCGGTGCTGCCGGGGAGGTGGAAGAGAGAGGCAAAAAAGAAATTTTCAGTACAAATTATTTTCTTTATCCCAAACATGAGATACAGTTTTGCCTCAGAAACCTTGATAGACATATTGAAGTTGCAAGTAAGAAGACGCCTCTCTATGCACAATATAATATATCATATATGACTAAACTAACAATATGTAAAAGAAAATATTACCAGCTACCATCTAAAACAAACAAAGAAAACCTACTATTAGTCTATTTCCTTCCGATTAATTGGTTGGGGGCAGAGGTGGAGGATCGCGAGATATATATATATATATATATATTTGCAATTCAAGATTCAACTTACCTCATCCACAGCTATTGGCACATCCCCTTGTCCTTCCGATGCATTTGTAATATGCCGACTTCCAGCCTCAGCATCAGCATCCCCACCCTCGGAACTTGCTGGCTGTTCTAGCAACGATTGCCGGCAAGTTGGACATGATGAGTGTGACATCAACCAAGTGTCTATACACCTTACATGGAAACCATGGTTACATTTTGGCAGCACTCTAACTTTCTCACCATCCGCAAATTCGCCAAGGCAAATTGGACAATCTGTGGCCGGAATATTGAGCCCTGACCCGTATACAGCTACGGGGATCTGACGCAATGCGCTCTTTTTAAGGCCCGTGGCAGCCAGACGTGCAGCAGTCTCATCCGGTGTTTCAAACGCAAACCTACGGCTACATCTTAGAGCGCAACGCACAATTGAATTTAGTCCCAGCGCGCATATTAATGCACAAAGCAAGGCTGCTAGGATAATCACCATGTTGGTATCGAAGTTTGCTTCGCTACCATAAGACCCACGGGTGCTTCTACTTCCATTAGATGGTGGCGTGCTTGATTCTGTATCGAGGAGGAGACGGTGTGAACGATGATGAAGTCTTATCACCATTGCTCAACAGTGTCACCGCTTTTTACCTGGACCGAAAACTAATAGGAGAACCCCGAGTTCTTGCTCCCTAGCTAGCTCTCTCTTGGTTCGGTTTCAGAAAAGGCCTTGTTGCGGTCTGCAGCTTGATGAAGTACTTATGCAAATAGGCTCGTGAGTTCGTTACTCCACCACTGTTCAGCAGCAAATCGGACTACAAAAGAGATGGAAAGAAGAGACATCATCTCACCCATGTGTGAACAAAGCTCTGATCGAGTTGTTGGTTTTCGGATCCTTCTGTTCTTGGACTGCTGTACAAGGCTGCTGCTGGAGAACTCCAGATAAGGCTTGGACTTTGTCCGTGATGATGCCAGTGAACGGAGGAAGGCAAAGGAAAAATTTAATAAAGTAGGGGCAGCTTGAGGTTTCTTTCTTTTGGGTTTGGGATCTCGTTGTTCTGCTTTCAACTAAAGTGATAGGTGGGCTTGCTTTTGAGTTAATTAGGACTCTTAACTACTAGATAAAGGACCTAAAAGGGGGGGTGAAGAGAAGTGGCAGTGTCAGAGCATTTGAAGGATAATTATCAATCAGCTTAATTACAAGAATACAAACAACCTGGATTTTTATTCACAAATGGTCCTCTCGAAACCATCAATGAAATCGTTTCTTCCTCAGACCAACGTACACCTCATAATTAATGACAACTACGATGAAGAAAGGTATAATATATTAATAGATCATCAGAACTACCTCCCGTTCCGCCTTACTATACGTGGCCATGACGTTCCTAAAGTTAATACAACACGAGAGGTTTGATTCATGATACAAGAGGATTATTCATTTGAGTGATAGGGGGAAGAGAGAGCTTAATGCGTTATTTGTAGATTGTGAGAGGTTGAGGTTGTATTTTAAGGGCTTTGTAGGCCAGGCCGCTTGGAATGTGGCATCGAGAACAGAGATCGATACAGATGGGGAGCTAGCTCGGCTATAATACTAAATGAAATTAAGTTAATCTATTGGCTTTCTTTTCATTTCATTGTCATCGTTGAGGTAATTACTGACAAACAAAGAGGGTTAAACTTCAGAATCATGTAGAAGGAAAAGTTGCTGGGAATTTTGATTATGGTACCTGATCCCACCTAATCCTTATTAGCTTATTTTTTTATAAAAAAAAAATGCTTATTCTCAGCACCAAATCCTTCTCCCACTCTTCCACTTTCCCTTTAATTTAAAGGTTAAGTAAAATGTTCGTTGGGTTTTTGGCCAATGTCCATCATTGGATCCCAACACTCGTGAGTAAAGCGAATCTCAGCATGCGTGTGTACAATTTAGTTTGGAATGGTAGGTTGATTATATATAATTGCGATTTATAATAATAATGATAGTAATAATTAAGAGAAATTATATTTACTGGAGTGAAGGATTGCGTGTGCAGTTCTATTAATAAATGAGGATAAAAGAGAAAAAAAAATTATTTTAAAAAATATATTATTGTAATTTTATTTTATTTTTTAAATATAACTGGATGAATTTGTATGAACAGTCTCTATTTTTATTTAGAGACTATATGTAGACTAACTCAATAATTAATAAAGTTTAACCACTCCAAGATAAAGTTTAACAATTCCAAGATAAGTTAGAATTGGGTAAAAGGCAAGCATACATGGGCCATAATTAATTATTAACATTGTCATTTGGGTACCATCTCAAGAGTCACATCCCTGACCAATCGCACAAGTCACAGTAAGATGATGCTAGCAAAACTGTCCTACAAGGGCCATTTACATTTCTTTTTTGGCTATATATCAGCCGCCCACTGCCGTAAGCTCTCCTTTTGCGCCTTCACCCGTATTAATTTTCATGAAATATTGGAGCACCTGCATCAACCGCGGTAGAAGTAGTAGTAGATGGACTTCAGATTAACATCACCAACCATTATCATCGCCTACTGGAATTAAATATGCATGGATTTTTGTTGCTTTGGCTGCATCAGCAGTTGGCCACAAATCATGAATAAATAAAAAATCATCAAACTCTTCCTCCACCTCTCTCTCTCTCTCTCTCTCTCTCTCTCTCTCTCTCTCTCTCTCTCCAGACTGCTAAAATCATGGAGATCATCACTTTGTTAATCAATTTCGACCTTGTGAATATATGAATTGTAATTTCTTAATAGATAGAGACATGTTTAACCGGGCTCTTGAGGAGATATGTGTGAGTCAATTTATTTGTGCAAGAAATAAAGACTGTATGGCGTGTGAAGAAAAGACTGGCAGGCATGCACATGGAGTGTGTGGCTCACGCAGATACTCCAAGGAGGCACCCGATAGGTCCACATTTGTCTGGCCTCTCTATCTGGATTGACTAACTCCATACAAGAAGTTCCATCACATCACACCCCACCCATAAATTCCACCATCTTCTTCTTTCACCTACTTTTGCTTCCTTCCCGATTAATCAACACACTTAATTTCCTAGGTGAAGAAACTGCACGATCAGTAACACACAACCAAGTCTTGAAAGATGGTAAGGTAATTCTGAGTTGCGTCAAGTACGTTCACTTGCACAAGTAGCTAGTTGCATGGGTTCAAGGCCGATGTTCTACAACAGCTAGCTAGCAGAGGCCACAACATTCTCATGTATCTTATATATATATATATATATATAGGATTAATTAGGAGCCACAGAATATACAACAACTACTTCACTCACATTTCATCTACTACTAATTTATATCGGCCTGGTGGAGTACTCGGATTCTGTCTGCAATTGCATGCATCAAACAAACCCCAGCAATATTACTTTAGTGCTATGGCAATTATCTCATTTCTAGATCTCCAATAATGTTCCCTAGTGTCCGTATCTCTTGTTAGTATTTCAAACATCATACTTTTAGCCACAATTACTTAATGTTAGAGACTTATCTCCATCAACAACCAGCGGCTTCTCACAAAGCAGTTACAAGAGGATTAGTTAAAATGTTGGAGACTTATCAGCGACAACCAGCGGCAGTTACACGAAGACTAGTTCAAATATTTCTCAGAATCCTTGATATGTTTGTTTAGATATGAAATCAATTTAAAATTCAAATATACTCCTCTGTTTTTATTTTTCATAATTTGGTTGTAACAAAATATATTTTATATCATTATAAATACATGCCTATACCTGCGTTTAAGGTAAGGCAGCAACTCTCCAAATATTTGAAATCTTTACATGGTATCAAGAGCCTAAGTGACAAATGTCTAAATCCTCATGGCCTCCTCAGTTCCCACTTCATCCTCTGTTCTTGTCCCAACCCCACCCAACTCTCTTACCCCTCATCCCTTCATCTCCATCAAATTGAGTCGTGATAATTACTTGCTCTGGTGTGCCCAAATTGTTCCATTTCTCAAAGGCACCCATTTATTCGGTTATGTTGATGGTTCCCTCCCGGAACCCTCTTCTCATATCTCTTCCACCGAAAATGACGGAACACATATCATCCCAAATCCTGCCTTCCACTCTTGGCATCTTCAAGATCAACTCATCTTGAGTGCTCTTACCTCCTCCCTCACGGAAATTTTTTTTTATCTCATGTCGTTAAGTGCACTACCTCGCGTGACATGTGGCTTGCACTAGAACAAATGTTTTCCTCCACCACTCATGCTCGGATCACCCATATCCATTTCCAGCTCGCCACACTCAAAAAAGAAAACCACTCAATTGCTGATTATTTCCAGCAATTTACTAATCTCACAGATACTCTTGCTGCCGTTGATCAACCTTTGAACAATTATGAACTTGTCTCCTTTCTTCTTGCAGGCCTCGAACCAGATTATGACTCCTTTGTCACATTTATTACCACTAGAGTTGAACCTCTATCAATTGAAGACCTTTTACGGCCATCTCCTTGCTCATGAAAAGCGATTGGAGCAATGTCAGGCCTCAGTTGATCTAACTGTTGTCAATGTTAGTTTCATATCCCGCAACACCACAAATCATGGTGGCCGTGGCAATCGTCGCGGCTCTCCAAGCCAAAATGGAAGAGGAAATTATCAGAAATCACCATGTCGGAACTATCGAGGCAGGGGCCGTAGTCGAAGTTCTCCATCCTCCTCCAATAACTCACGTCCTGTTTGCTAAGTTTGCAACAAAACGGGTCATGTGGTGTTGGATTGTTATTACAGGTATGATGAATCTTACTAGCGGGACTCCTCTCAAGGCCAAGCATATTTATCAGCCTCCCAAAAGTTGACTGATGCAAACTAGTACCCGAACTCGGGTGCTACACACCACCTCATTTCGGAACTTGCCAATCTGAATGTTAAAGCTGAAGAATACTCTAGATCCGACACAATTCGTGTCGGCAATTGTGAGATCCCTAAATTTTCGTATGTTTTAAATTCGTAGTTTTTATTCAGTTGTATTTGTATTATTTTATTTGTGTTATTTTAATTATTTTATCTTTGATATTTTATTTTGTGTGGATTTCTTATATTATTGTGTTTTTATTTTAATTGGGCTGTGTGTGTGTGTGTTTTAAATCAAGCCCAACCCTTGTGAGTGTTAACCCAGCCCGTGCGTTTTTTTTAAACCCTGCCCGTGTAGCATCAAGCCCAACCTTGTGATTAGAGGGCCCAGCTCGTGCGGAAGTTAGGAACCCAGCCCCTTATTGATTGAAACAGAGTCGTTTTGGTGCGAATTCCTTAGGGTTTCAAACTTTTCTTCTTGCGCCGTGCAGCAGCTCTTCTCCTTCCTTCTTCTGGTTTCTTCTACTTTACTCTTCTTCCTTCAAGCTTCTTCCTATACGCATCTGCTGCCGACACCGGTTGGATCTTAGTCATGCCTTTCAGCTGCAAGCCGCCACCTCCTTTTCCCACTTTTGTCTCAGTGTCGTTCAGCAAGGGACTTCGAAAAGCTCACTGTTGAGTTGCCGCTCCTCACGGCCACCACCACCTTCCACCTTTTTCACGAGCAGCTCCATGTTGACTGGTGGTGCACTCCGTGATGTGCTGTCAATTGCCGCGCCATTCGTCTGCACAAAATCACTTCTCCACGGCTTGCACTGCCGTTATTTTTCATCTTCTTTACCCGTGTGACACATAGCTCTTCAAACCGCCATAGTTGGTCTATTTATAGTCCACGGGTTCCTCAAATTAATTCTTCCAAGATCCTCATCCTTTTTCTCTCATTCAAGCCATTTTCATCTTTTGGTGTTTTTAGTTTTATTCTATGAATTTGTTGGTGAATCCGAGAGGTTGTGAAGTGTTTTGCCGTGTTTTTGCTTGGTTGTTTGACCATGAGTCACCCGTGTATTTTTAATTTGTAATTTGACCAAATCCGTGAGTTGAGAGCCCTTTTTGTCATTGCTCGTTGTGAGCTCTGACGCGTGCCGCCGTTGAGCCACCACCTTGAGCAACGCCCATTTCGCTTGATCTTCCAGATTTATTTCCCATTTTTGTATGTAATTTTTCATCGCGACTCAAGTGATTTAAATTGGCATTATAACTGTTTTTTAATTGTAAACTGTTGGTTTGTTGGAAATTGGGCCTTCGGCCGTTGAAGTGTTGGGTTGTAATTGTAGTTGATGTTGGTGTTGGGCTTTGGGCCGGATTAAAGGACTGGATTACGAATGTAATTGGTTGTAAATTATATTTTTGTAATTATTGTAAATTTGTAAATGAGATATTTAATATGTATTCTAATAAATTGTTGAAATGCATATTTATCGTCTTAATAAATTGTACTGTGAAGTCACGTTATCTGTTTGGAATTAAGACTGTTGTTATTAATTGTGATGGTGCGTGTGTATCACGACCCCAAGCCGAGATGTGGCATTATCTCGGTGGAACTCCTCTGGTCACTTGGGAGCTTAACAGATTGACGTGACGTCCCCTGAGTTGTCGCAGAACGACGATGGGAACGGACGAGACGGTAACGCTTTCATACCGATTCTGTGACCTTTTGGCTGGCGAGGTTAGATGATGCTTGGCCAGGTACGCGCTGGGCTCGGAACTGAGCATTGCTCGTTACGAAGTCTTATGCACAGACATTATCCGTGGTGTGACGATGAGAGTCAGGGTGTGCGAACGATCCATAGAGGAGACCATGGTGCATGCATAATTTCATAATAAAGATCATGATTGGGTCAAATGAGACTTTTGGAGTGAGTGATTAAAAGTGTATTTTTGGAAAAAAGAATGTGGTTTTGTTTTTCTATATATTTGTCCGTATGAGGATGCGTGATTACATTAATGTGTTTTAAATCTCTTGGATGTTATTTTTGTTAATTACTTGCTGAGATGTCATAATCACATTGTGGTGTTTTACCCTACGATTCAGTCTTATGGTGCCGTAGAGTCTGACGCAGAGCCCGAGTATGAACCCGAGGGATTAGCTCCATCGGAGGTTTGAGTTGCTGAGATATTGTTCAGTGTTATGGGATTTGTTTCCCTTATGTTATTTCTTGTTTTTAATTTATCTGCCGGATGACTGTATAATTCTTGTAAAGTTATTTTACTGTTTTTGAACAATTCTAGTACTTAAATAAAGAAAGACCTTATTATTTCTCCGCTGCGAATATTATTTTGTATACTTATTGCATGTTATACACACTCTGAACATTGGTCGTTGGGGTGCGTGATTCGTGTGGTCATCATTCCGGTGTGACGAACTCCACAAAAATAACACGTGGAGGTTGAGGGCACCACAACAATGGTAATGGTCTTCCTATTCACTATATTGGAACCACCCAAATTACTACTCCTTCATTTAAACTTCAACTCAACAATGTTTTACATGTTCTCCATATCTGCAAAAATTTGCTTTCTGTCCGACGCTTCACAAAAGATACTAACACATTCTTTGAATTCCATCCATCTTATTTTCTTTTAAAGGATCGAGCTATAGGGAAGCTGCTGTTCCAATGCTCGAGTAACAATGGACTCTTATAAAATTTCATCCACTCAAAATAAAAGGACTTTGTCTGGTTTCTCAAGTGAACACTCAACTCTCACCTTATGGCATGCTCGCATGGGTCATCCTTCGTTTCAAATTGTTCATTGAGTCCTTTGTCAAATACAAGTCCCAGTACATCGTCACTCCATCTCTAAAAAATGCTTTGCTGGCTTGAGTTCAAAGAGTTGGCAATTACCATTTTCCACTTCTTTAACTCAAGCTACAACACCTTTAGCATTAATCTATATTGATGTATGGGGCCCTGCTCCTATCTGTTCAAACACTGGCCATAAATATTATATTTCTTTTTTTGATGCATTTAGCAAATATTCATGGCTTTATCCCATTTCTCTAAAAAGTGATGTTAGTTGAATTTTTCTCAAATTTCAATCATACGTTGAACGGTATTTTAATACCAAAATCAAAGCAGTGCAATCTGATTGGGGCGGTGAATATCGCTCACTTCATAAAAAATTTCAAGATCAAGATATTGTTCATCGTATTTCTTGCTCTCATATGCATCAACAAAATTGTATTATTGAGTGCAAACATCGCCACATAGTGGAGAGAGGCCTTGCCTTATTATCTCAAGCAAACGTTCCTCAACAATTTTGGGACGATACTTTCCTCACATCCTGTTACTTAATTAATCATATGTCTACTCCCACACTTCAAAATCGTAATCCATATGAGGTTCTTTTCAAAACTCCACCTGATTACACTTTTCTAAAAATATTTGGTTGCACTTGTTGGCCTAATTTTCGGCCATACAATACCAACAAATTTCAACCTCGTTCCCTTCCACATGTCTTTCTCGGATATAGCCCTTTACACAAAGGATATAAGTGTCTCCATATTCCCACTCGCCGTGTATATATCTCCCGTGATGTGCAATTTTTTGAATTTACATTTCCTTTCAAAACCATCACAGCGTGTCATTCTACTCCATCTCAATTCCATAATGGTCATCTCCTGAGTCTATCGGATACAAGGGTCTCAACAGCAGCAACTTCTCCAAGCAGTCCCTCAATCGAATCTATAGATACTTCTCTCCACAACTAGCCCACAAGCGAACCAAATACACCTAGTCCAAACCCATCCAACTCACCACATATAAATGAACCTATTGAGCCTTCCCCTACCAACCCAACCACTTCTATTTCGAACCCACGACCTTCCCTACACTCAAAAAATTCTCGTCCTTCCAACTTTGAAACTCAAATCCCATCAGTGCACCCAATGATCACCCCCAAAAATAATATCTGAAAACCCAAACAACTTCCTAAAGGCATGATCCAACATCTAATCCCACAAGCTCTCCTTACTGAATTTTCCCAAAAGTCTACTGAGCCTACCTGCTATACCATAGCCATCAAAGATCCACTCTGGCATCAAACAATGAATATTGAGTTTGATGCATTGCTAAAACATCAGACATGGACCCTGATTCCTCCTAATTGACTTCTTGTTGCCAAAGACTATCATCAACAACTAGGTATTGATTTTGGTGAAACGTTTAGCCCTGTTGTTAAGCCTACAACGGTATGTACTGTTCTTTCCTTAGCTATCTCAACTGGTTGGCTCATTCATCAAATCAATATTTAAAATGTTTTCCTACATGAGAGTTTATCAGAGGAAGTATATATGTCTCAGCCATCTGGTTTTCTTCATCTACAGTACCTAAACCATGTCTGTAAATTACAAAAAGCTTTGTATGGTCTTAAACAAGCCCCAAGGGCTTGGTTCGAAAGACTCATCAACATACTTCTTGCTATTGGTTTTAAAGGTACTCTGTTTGACACTTCCTTGTTTGTTTATACATCTTCCACAGTCAAAATATTTATTCTTATATATGTGGACGATATTCTTATTACAAGTAATAAACAGACGGCTATCGATGATTTACTATTAGATTTACACAATGAATTTGCTGTTAAAAATCTGGGTCCTCTCAATTTTTTTCTTGGTGTTGAAATAATTCAAAATTTCAAGGGCTTCATTTTATCTCAACAATTATATGTCATGGACATCTTGAAACGCACCAATCTGCTAGAAGCAAAACCGGTTCATTCTCCTATGGCTACATCCACAAAACTTTCAGCTTATTAAAGTGAAACACTGTCGGATCCAACACTTAACAAAAGCACTATTGGTGCGCTTCAATATCTCTGCATCACCAGACCGGATATTGCATTCATGGTTAACAAGTTATCCCAGTTTCTTCACAAGCCGATGACACTCCATTGGCAGTCAACCAAGCGCTTGTTGCGCTATCTCAAGCAAACCGTGGATTTTGGCCTTCAATTTCACAAGTCACACTCACTTTCACTACAAGTCTATTTCGATGAGGATTGGGCTGGTAGTGGTGATGATAGATGCTCTATAGGTGACTCCTGTGTCTTTCTTGGGGACAATCTAATTGCTTAGAGTTGTAAGAAGCAAGCTACTGTCGCCCGATCTAGCACCGAAGCTAAATATAAAGCCTTAGCAAATTCTGCTGCTGAGATCACATGGTTATGCTCTCTTCTGACTGAATTTGAATCGCTTCCCTCTACAACTCTCATTCTTTGGTGTGACAATATTGGTGCAACATATTTATCCTCAAATCCAGTTTTTCATACTCGAACCAAATATATTGAGATAGATTTTCATTTTATTTGAGATATGGTTGCTCGTGGTACATTGGACATCCGTTTCATTTCTACTAAAGATCAGGTAGCTGACATCTTCACCAAGCCGCTATCCTCATCTCGTTTTTCTTTCCTTCATGACAAGCTGAACATTACCCTTGCACAATCCAGCTTGAGGGGGCATGTTAGAGACTTATCTCCATCGACAACCAGTGGCTCCTCACAAAGCAGTTACATGAAGATTAGTTCAAATGTTGGAGACTTATCAGCAACAACCAGCGGCAGTTACACAAAGACTAGTTCAAATATTTCTTAGCATCATTGATACGCTTGTTTAGATATGAAATCAATTTAAAACTCAAATATACTCTATTTTTGTCTTTCATAATTTGGTTGTAATAAAATATATTTTACACCATTATAAATACGTGCCTATACCTGCGTTTAAGGTAAGACAACAACTCTCCAAATATTTGAAATCTTTACACTTAATATCCATTGGTGGCCGGGTTTCTATTTCCTCTTGGGAGGACGATGCCATTTTAAATATAAAATTATTTTAATTTTCTAGTGATCATCACACCATTCATGAATATCAACTTTTTCGTTGAGGCAATTTGAATTTGGGCAAGAAAATAATATACTTCTCTCCTGCTTTACCTCAATCTATAAATGCGTCGAGCATTTTTAAGCATATAAAAATTACTTCCAAGTTTAGATTAAAAACCTTATATTTATATGAAAAACTATGTGTTCAGTCCATTTTGCGGACCTCTTTGGGCACGAAATCGAATGGAGCTATCATGCCACGGAGAAAATAAAACAGGGTGTGACGTTGAAGAGAAATGGGGTTGCATGCGTTCTGGGCGGGAAAGAAAAAATGGGTTCTACACAAGCGGAAATTCTCGTACTACCTCCATCTGCAACTGCAACTGCAACAATAGGAAAAAAAACTATTAGTGGGTCTGTGAAAGTAGATCTTCGAAATTCGAACTTGATCAGTAAGCTTTAGAGTGATGTCGTACGAGCAGCCATATGATCTACTCTCTTTACTGGATCCAGAGATGAAAGTTTGCATGCATGCCTGGAAATGCTCAACATGCATGTTGAAGAGGTGGAGAAGATTGGTTTAGATTATATTGATGTTGAAGCATTGAAAAAGCTTAACAAAAACAAGAAATTGGTTAAGAAGCTTGCCAAAGAAATACAATGCCAGGTGACGTTTGAATTTATTTTCCTCTTTTTCTCAAGTGTTTTTGTTTACATTTTTTTGTGTTTGCAGTACTGTTTTTATTTTCCTCCATTTTCATCTATTGTATGTATTTTCAATCTTTCCGTTGGAACACAGATTTATATTATTCAAAACTTCAGATTTAAACAATGTAAATCTGGACTTTTCCTTGCAACCAGTAAACTATATAATTAATGTCAATAACCCTAACCTCTATGATACTAGCGAGACTTCACTGTACATTATTCCCATGGTCATGGTGAGACTAGTGACGTATTCTTTCTTTCTTTCTTTGTTTTGGAAAAAAATATATATATATATATATTGACTCGGCTACATCAATTTCGTCCGCAATTGCATACACCAGTAATGATATACACACATCACATTATACAATATATTATATAACAAAATTATAAAATAAAGATATTTTTATAAAATAATGTTATTTTTATAAAATATTTTATAAAAATACTTTTCATTTAAAATATAATTATATAAAGTATTGCAAAAAAATTGTGTATAAATCATTTTTCTTTTTGAGTAAAATTACAACTTAAAAAAAAATGTGAAATATATATATATATATATAATATAAAAACTCCTAAAACGACACCGTTGACGTAACCCTCTCTTAAGCAAAAACCAATTCTGGTACCGAAAGGCAGAACGTGCGATGATGAGTGAAGACGACGAAGGAGAAGGAGAAGAAGAAGAAAGACGAAGATGAAGAAGAACAAACACACACTCTGATTACCACCGTTACATCGACGCACATTAATGGCTCCAATCCAAGATCTTTCTAATCCAAACCCCAATACCATGCTAAATCCTAGTTCTCGGCTCCCAACGGAACTGGCCTCCTCCTTCCCTATCCCTAACCCTCTTACTAGCTCCCTCCCTTTACGCGGGCCCCATCACCGGCGAGCCCACTCCGAGGTTCACTTCAGGATACCCGACGAGCTTGATCCGGTCTCCGATTCTTTATTGGACGAGTTTGGATCCGAGGACGACCTCTTCTGTTCTTACATGGACATCGAACAGCTCGGATCCCGACCCGGAATTTCCGGCCAATCCTTCCCCAAACCCGAAAATGCTGCACAGGTGGAGAGGCCGAGGCACCGGCATAGCAATTCGGTGGACGGGGGGGCTTCGATGTTGGAGGGCATAGAGGCCAAGAAGGCCATTGCACCTGAAAAGCTCGCTGAATTGTGGACCGTTGATCCCAAGCGCGCCAAGAGGTTGCTCTCTCTTTTTACTTCGATAAGAGAATTTATAATTTACATCTGGATTATGGTGTTCTATTTTTTAGGGGGATTGTAACTGTAAAATTTTGTATGTTTGATATAACTATTTGTGTTTTTGGTTATTTTGTTGGCAATGTTTGGGTGAAAACCCTGATCCTCTTGGACTCACAATAATTTATGCCATCCATGTTAAGACAGCTTGTTTATCCGAAGTCAATGTTTGATGGAATGTATTCAAAGATTCAGGGCATTGTGGTTGCTTACATGTAATTATGGTCCGGTGGGTTGTTTACTTTCATTTAATCAGATTTCAAACATGTACCTTGTACTTGAAAAAGCCATCAACATGAGCCACTAAGAGCGGTTGGCATGTATTGTAATACCCAAGATTTGGATAGGAAGGTGAATGGGATCTAACATTTATTGGGAGGGAGAAATTCTTGCCCTTTATCATGTTTCCAAAGGGCTCTAATTGTACTAATGACTAGTGCTCTTAGAGTATATGCCTAGATGTGGTTTGTACTTTCCTTGGGTCGTTATAAATGCATTGCTTGGGAGGGAGAAGTTATTTTCCCTTATAATGATTTCTAGTGACTCCAATTGTAGCATTAACTAGTTTTTTTTAAGTATAGGCCAATATTAGGCTTGGACTTTTTGTGGGATGTTACAAGTATATTTCTTCACATGTTTGAGTGTTGCAGGCTGTTGGTACCAACTTCTTAATGTGTAATTGGAGTCCTCATTTATAAAGTTACTTCACTTGTACCCTTAAAAGAAATTCACCTCTTGTATATGTCCCGTATACATGGGCTTTTGCCTATTCTTATGATCAATAAAATTTTGTTTACCGATAAAAAAATGTTTGAGCCAGTACTCAATGACAATAATTCAAATGCCTGGTTCTTTTGTGAGGTTAAAAATTCTGTTTTACAGAATTTTTTTTTTCTATTTAAAAGATCAACATTATTTTCACTTGAACTTGCTCTTAAGATTTCCAATTGACAAAAGTTTGATACAGGATTTTGGCAAATCGGCAGTCTGCTGCGCGCTCAAAAGAGAGAAAAGCACGTTACATATCCGAACTTGAGAGAAAAGTTCAAACCCTTCAAACAGAAGCAACAACACTTTCTGCACAACTAACTCTTTTTCAGGTTCTTGCTGAAATGCATTATTTGTTTTGCAAAAATCATATGATTTTTATTTTTTATTTTTGGTTTGACATGGATGTTAGCAGACTGTTGCACTATGATATAATCCATTTGTGGTAACTTTGTGCTTTGTGCTTTTCTGTCTCGACATGTGTGCATATTTTTTGTCTTAACATGACAAATAAATAAAGGTCAAGGTTGATTAGAGAGGGTATAAATGGGTGATTGAAATAGTCATGCTGTTTGGGCGGGGCTCAGTCCTTAGGTTCTAGTCTAACTAAGCAAACAAATTAAGAAAAAAAAAAACGGAATGAAAAAGGTCTTCTTGGATTGTGATTTCGCTATCTTTTACTGGTATGAAAAGTTTAATGAAAATATCAAATTATATAACTAATTGTTTCTAAAAAATTAGAAAGTTATCTAAAAAATAGTAGTTGGTTTATAAGCCAGTCAATGAAACTATAGTTGTGGGGAGTTCAAGATTAGAGCTGGGAGGGAGGCTTTGAAATCCACCTACTTTAGAAGAAGTGGGATAAATGCAAACAAGAACAATGAAATAGTTATTGATCCACAAAACAATGTGATGTTCCAAGTGTGTCCTATATGTGTCCAGGAGTAGATTAGATTTATTCAGCGCTTTTCTAAAATTAATAACATGTGCTTATGCAGTATTAGCTCTTTTGGTAGTTCTATTTGATACACATCGGACAGTATTTGAAGAAGTATCTGTATGACATCAAATATGCAGACAAAGTCCTTTAAGCTAGACCACCAAAAATGGGGGGGGGCAAGCTCTGAGAAAAATTTTGTGTGCAAGCTCTGAGTTTTTTTTTTTTGCTTCAAATTCCCTTTCTCATGCATTTTATATGTAGCCGCGAATCAGGAGATTGTTGTGTTAGTAAAAGGGGAAAAAACAATCATCAATAGATTAATCATTCATTGTCTCCTTTTGTTTCTGGCTGTTATTTATCCTGCTGTAGTTTATACATGATTCTGGTGATTAAAAAAAACAGAACTGTTCTTTTTTTGTTTTGTTGTCTCTCTTTTTGTCATAAGATGTTTTTCTTTTCATGGACTTCTGACTGAGGGCTTTGGTTGTCTTTCGGTTCCTGTTCTCTTTTAGAGAGATACAACAGGCCTGACTACTGAAAACTCAGAGCTTCAGCTTCGGTTACAAGCTATGGAACAACAAGCTCAGTTGCGTGATGGTACGTATGTGATCTCTGTTTTGTGCACCGTTTCTTGGATGTTTACTTCTTCCACTTATCTTTGGTGGTGTGGACAGTATGCAAGACTAGAATTGCATTTACCTGTTGTATCAGTCAAAGATGAACTGTCTTTGGTTCTGATCCTTGTATATAGATACTAATGCAATAATTTACTTCTCTATGTCGGTTCTAACTTCAAGCCCCTTTTATTCTTTCCCACTCATGGTTATGGTCTAGCAGCACATCAATTTGGTCCATTTATTGTCTGCTCGTACCTCTAATTACGAGTCTATTAGGCACAAAGGATCGGATCCCTGACAGGGACATCATTCCTTTAATTCTTGATTTCTCTCGACTTTTACTGTTAGTAATGTGTTCCCGAAACAGCTTTAAACGAAGCACTGAAGAAGGAAGTTGAGAGGCTCAAGGCTGCGACTGGAGAAATAATGACACACACTGACGCATACAATATGGAAATGCACCACATTTCGTATCCACCATCTTCCTTCTTTTCACATCAGCCACAACCTCAGCCTGGTGACGTGCAGAATATTCAAATGCCGCAATTTCATCAATTCCAGTCCAACATGTCAAGACCCCACCAGCCTGTGCTCGCTGCGGCCCAAGCACATGCCTACACAGATACGTTGCAGCAGGATCCTATTGGCCGGTTGCAGGGGCTTGATATCAGTGGCAGAAGCTCCCATATGGTGAAGCCTGAAGGCATGACTTCCATTTCTGTCAGTGAAAGCAGCAACAGATTTTGATGCGAAGTCAGTCGACCTCCATCTGGCCCAATTCGTTGGATTGTTCATAGACTCATTGATTGACAGCCAAAAAGGCTTTATTTATTTCAATTTACTTATTTTTAATCGGTTGGGCGTCTAAATTTTTGGTCGCCTTTTCAGGTCTTATACACTCATGAGTTCTCTCTCGTTCCCTTCCACGTTCTTACATTTTCCAGCCTTTTTTCTGAGAATATGATTTTGAAAAATTCTTGATATAAGTCTCACATTCATGTACACTATTTAAAAATATGTAAATAAAATCACATATTTTTAAAATGATGTGAAGAGTGTGAAGCTTCTTTATAGCACTTATCTATGATTTTAACTTTTTAGGCAGCAATGAATGCACCCGAAGGTGTGCCACTCTTTTTGAACATTAAGGGCAGGTTTGGGGGGTGGGATGAGACACAAAATTCTCATCTCATCTCATTGTTACACATTTTTCAAATTTTCATACAAAATATAATAAACAATTTAACTTTTTCAAATTTTAATTCAACTTTTTCAAATCTCAATACAATAATAATACTAAAACATAATATTTTAAACATTAAAATAAAACAAAATTTTCATCTCACCCTCTAAATCTACTCTAAGGCCCGGTTTAATCAGCAATGAATACAAAAAATAACCCTTATCTTATTTAATTATTATAAATTTTTTAAATTTTTATATAAAATATAATAAATAATATAATTTTTTAAAAATTTTAAAATAATAATAATATTAAAAAATAATATTTTATTCAAATTTTTCTCAATTTCCCATCCAAATCTTAACTAAGTTGTAATCAAGAAAACGGCCGTATGACGCTATAGCCCGTCAAATCGACAAAAAATTTCTGAGCCCTATTGAGCTTGGCTAGGTTTGTAGGTAGGAAACATATTGAGAAGGGTAGTGCTACAGCCCCCAGCCTCCCGCTGGGGTTCTGTAGTATTATTTAATATACATTTTATTTAAATAATTTTTATATAGATTTTTTAATATTTTAAAATATTTTAAAAAAATAAAATAAAATTAAAATATTATTAAGAAAATATTTTTTTAATCTAAAAGTAAAAAATATATATTAAAAAATACTTTTTTAATCACGAAGTAAAATAAAAAATTATAAAAAAATATTTTTTTATAATTTTTTATTTTACTTCATGATTAAGAAAATATTTTTTAATAATATTATGATTTTTTTTAAAAATATTTAAAATAGTCATATTACAGCCCCGTTGGGAGCTCCCGTTGAGCTTAACATGTACTTTTTTATGTGTAATTTTTTAATTTATTTTTTATATAGATTTTTTTTACACTTATAAATATTTTTAAAAAATAAAATAAATTTAAAATGTCATTAAAAAATACTTCCTTAATCAGAAAGTAAAAAAAAAATTATTAAAAAATACTTCCTTAATCAGAAAGTAAAAAACAAATCATTAAAAAACACTTCCTTAATAAGAAAGTAAAAAAAAAATACTTCTTTAATCAGAAAGTAAAATACAAATCATTAAATATTAATTTTTATTCTACTTCGTAATTAAGAAAATATTTTTAAATAATATTATAATTTTTATTTTATTTTTTAAAATATTTAAAATTATTAAAAATATCTATATAAAAATAAATTTAAAAAATATATATAAAAAAATGCTACAGGCCCCAGCGGGAGCTCCCAGCGGGGCATGTAGCATTTTCCTATTGAGAAATGCTTTGTCCCGAATTCGGAACTCAACAAATGTTCCCGAATGGTTTTTTTTTTTAATCGAATGATTAAGAAAATATTTTTTAATGATGTTGTAAATTTTTTATTTTTTTAAAAAATACTTATGATGATTAAAAAAATACATAAAAAAAAAAATTTATACTATTCAAAACATTTGTTTGATCCCAAATTCAGAATCTATAGCAGTACTCATCTATATTTTGAGGACTTAATTATATAATGAATATATATATATTTTTTTTTTTTTTAAGATCTCTAACAATACAATAGTTCCAAAAAATCTCGTTTTTAGTTTTTGTTGACTTCGCAATACGCTAGAGAATTTTGGGAAAAATTCAAGTCACTTTCCCTTGAAACCAATCTGAATATAGCCCAGCCGCATGAGCCTGGTTATGTTCAGGCATGCATGTCATTCGGCTCATTGACCCATCAAAAGGTTTCAAATGCTGCAGCAGCAGCCCGTTTTACTAACTCTCTTCTGTCACCAGTTGTTACTTGATATAATAAAATGTGCACAAGTAGTATTTTTTTTTTCCTAAACAAACATCTTATAGATAAATTAAGTGATTATAAGATACTATATTTAATAGAATGAGAGTTCTTAACAATTATTTCAAAACAAACAAAATGTAATACAAGAAAAATAAAAAAGAGGGATCTGGAACTATAAATTTGGCTCCAATCCATTTTCAATAAGGAGAAGCAGTTTAAAACGATTGTTGTATAGTCTAATAAACAGACTATAAAATTATGACTAAAAGTAGTAGTTGAATGTTGCGCGATGCATTTTATTGGTTTGGACTGACTGAAGGAGACTTTCACGACCACTTTATCTTGATCATTGATTAGGAAAAATGAAATATAAGAAAGTAGCAACTAGAATATGAGTCAATACGTCAACATAAGACCGTCACTGGCTGTGGAGTCACATGTGGTTCACGTGCCACTCTTGGAAAGTAAGTAATAGTTGGATCTAAGAGATCCGAAGCCACAAATCCCAGTGGTGCCACGTGTGATAGCAGTAGACTTGTTAGGGATCCCGGTCAAGTCCATAAATACTACGACCTCCTTGCTTGGAATCTCCTTGTGATGACCGAGACACGTTCCTCTCTTGCTTGGTTTGAGTGCAATGGTTGCCAAAGTGGCAATGGTAGTTGGGTGAAGTTAGGTGTTTAGGCTTGTTTGGGCGAGTGAAGTGGCTATGGACGATGGGGGGCACGACAATGGATGCAAGTAGGGTTGGTGCCACTTAGTGATTAGGGTTAGGGTTGGATGAAGGAAGATGAAGCTAGGGTAAAGTGATGGGCGGCTAGGGTGGACGGCACAATGAGGGCTTGATTGGATGTTTGAGTGATTTTATGAATGATTCTTAAAATCTTGGATCTCCCATAAGGAAAGATGTGGCCGGTTAGGGTTGGTGGAATGATCATTAGGATTCCTAACTTGTAGGAATCCCAATATGGAAAGTAAGGTGGGCGGCTAGGGCAATCCCAAGTTAGGCAAGTGTTGGCCGAACAATGGAGGTTGGCTAGGGTTTGATGAAGTGGGCAGTAAGGCTATTTATGGAAGCTAGGCTAGGGAAAACACTATAGTGGACGGCACTAAGTGTTTGGGTGGATCGAATGAGGCACTTGTGATGGTTTCGGCAAGGGCCAATTGATGAACACAATGTATTCTCAAGAACAACTCAAGAATAATTCAAGAACACTCCATACTAATAATAAGATCAATGTAGGGAAAATATAGAAAAAGGAAATAGAAATAGATGAATAATACTCATAGATTGATAAACCGAATTACACTTATTCACGAATTGCAAAGTGTGATTCTCTTCTTAGAGGTTCACGAATAGCACCCCAAAGAGCCCAAGTGCTAAGCACCGAACAAATGATCTCAAGAACAATGTTGTCCAAAAGGAAATTGCCAAAAGATGTAAAGGAAAAGACTAAGGGTCCTATTTATAAGAGTTACAACTTGGAAATCCCATTAGATTTCTTGTAAATAAATAATAATGAAATAAATAAAAAAAAATTGGATAGTGGCATGAACCACTCATGGTCGTGCCATGCATGGGCCCATGGTGGGCTAAGTGGTTGCATGGTGGTCTTCGGGCTGGTCCATGGCTAGGTGGTGCGGTATGGCTTGCTGATGGTGAGCCATGTGGGTGCACTGCATGGCCTAGGCTGGTGGCCTAGGCACCGGCTGCAAGGCATGGGCTAAAGCCATGCGCTGGATGACATGTCTGGTGGGCATGCCACTGGCCTGCTCTGCAGGGCACGGGCTGGAGCCGTGCGCTGGATGGCATGCCGCGAGGCATGCCACTAACCTCGCTGGTGTGTGGCATGGGCCGCACAATAGGGCGTGCGAAGGCTAGCGCACGCATGGGCGTGCCCAAGGGCCGTGCGCGCATGGGCGTGCGTAGGGGCCGCGCGCTCATAGATATGCGCAGGTGCGCGCGCAGGGATGTGCGCAAGGGCCGCGCGTGCATGGGCGTGCGCAAGGGCGCGTGCGCATAGTCATGCGCCTGCGCGGGCGCAATGGCGGTCGTAAGAGGCCAGTAAACAACAAATCATCACATTTTGGTGCTATGAGTGGAAAACTATAGAAAATTCGGGAAAAAAAAAGTTATGGACAATTCCGATGTCATCCGGACAGGAGGAGGGAGAGAGGAGCCAAAGCTGAAGCTCCACCCGCTTTGGGTGAAAAGGATGAGATCTTTGGTTACTTTGGTACCAAAAAAAAAAAAAAAAAAAGACTCGGAGAAAACATAATCTTAATTATATTTCACACTTTTCTGTTTTATTGAGTTTTGAAGGCAAAAAATGAGTAAACATTAAACCAACTGGAGCTCCCGCCAGTATATTGTATGTATTTTTTTTATTTTTTTTACATACATTTTAAAATATTTAAAAATAATTATAATATTATTAAAAAAATACTTACTTAATCACAAAGTAAAAAATAAAAATCCTAGGGAAGACTAGTATTGTTTAGCAGAAAATATGCCCTCCGTTGTCTTGCTCTGTATCCCTGGCTGCATGAAGGAAAAATCTGCAAGCAAAAGCGCTTCTTCAAAAGTTAAAAAAAGGATTAATAATAGAGTTATTATTTTATTATTATTTATTTATTATTATTTTTAATTTTAGTTAATGATTAAAAAAATGAATATTAATAAAGTTATATATATATTTTAATTTAAAATAAAATAAATTTGGATAGTAGATGGGTAGACTATCACTACCCTAAAAAAAACTGAAAAAAGTACTTATTCTGTTTTCCCCTTCAATTTCGATAGGTTGTCACCTGAGGAGGAGGATTACGGCGGACATAAATACGTACATACATTCCGTGCAGAACATGGAGGTTGTTCGAAACTCGTGTTATATTCTCTGGCCATTGGTGATCTAGATTCTAGCCAGTAGTAATTAAGAAAAAACGTGTCATTTTGAAATTCGAATTTTGACAACATATAAGCACCGAAATTCGGTGAAATCGAATCTCTTTGGGTCTAATTCTATATCAAGTGATGTTATAATTTCAAGAATCATACAGATGAGATCGTACATATATCGATTGTCTGTATAGAGGAGAAAAGTCCACCTCGACGATAATGTGGAAAGGAAATTAAGGTCGTCCGGGTTTCTCCATTTTCTTCTAAAAAACATCATGTATATGAAAATGACGCATGAATAGATGCATACATATGACCGCATGCATGCATGCATGCATGGGACCGTACCGTGAAGGTCGGGACTTACATGTGCTCCTAACATGGTAGGCCCGTATATAAGCGTCATGGCCAAAAATTTAAAAAAAAAAAGAAAAACTAATAAACACCGTCATCTTCTCTCTCGTTTTTCTTTTTTTAAATTTGTTTTTAACAGGGAGAACATGGTTATAAATTAAGGGGATTAATTAATGTAGCCGGGCTGAAGTACTAGTGCTATATATATATATATATATATATATATATATAATAGGCTAATAGGCTAGCATGCATGCAGCCAGCTCACGCAGCTAGGTTGGGATATTATTAATTAATTATTGGGAGAGTTCTCCAATTAAGCTCCCCAATCAACGGCCTTAAAAACGTTGGCTGATATATTGCACAATCTCAGAGACGATGAATATTGAAGAAGAGATATATGAACCATGTGCAGGTGGGGTCGATCATGACCTTCCTTATACCACTTGGTAGTCAGTCTAACTACAACATTAGCATGTGAGCAGTTTTGATGTATCCCTGTTACTCACCTCATCAATATGTCAATCTCTCTCTCTCTCTCTCGAGCATCCTCCATCCGTATATTACGTATCACTCGACCCCACATATAACGGCCCCACGTACAAAGGCCACACCTTTGGGCCTCTCTTTAATTTTTATATATATAGAGGTAAACCCCCACTCCCCTCGACCTAAGTAAGCACTAAACTAAGCACTTGGCACTCGAGAGCTAGTCTCTCAAACCCCTGCACGTCCCCCCTCTCTGCTCACCAATATAAAAGCAAATGGCTATTGCAGCATCATTCCCTGCTATTATTTCCCTTGCATTCTTTGTCCTAAACCTGTGCCTTAGAGCCACTTACGGTGACTATGGAGGGTGGGAGACTGGTCATGCCACTTTCTACGGAGGAGGCGACGCATCAGGCACAATGGGTAAGCTATACATCACTCAATTTTCTTAAAAGTTGAAGAATAAGGAGTAGTTTTTGTTTTTCTCAACAAGTACAGCATCCCGTAATTTTAGTAAAAATAAAAAAGCCTCACTTACATTTTCAAATTGCTATACACGTACGTCATGTGATCCTGTGTTAGAAAGTATAATTTCCTATATACAACGCATATTGTTATGAGGTGGCTTGAATCAGATAGAACAGTGCATGTGTCGTAGGTTCGCTAGAGCGAAGGTTCACTTGGCTCGAGCGAAGTAAGTCAGAGAGTGTTCGCTCGACCCTCGCTCGACACCCAGCTCGAGCGAGATCAAGTCAGAGAGTTTCGAGAGCTTCGCTCAACCCTCGCTCGACATGCAGCTCGAGCGGTATCCAAGTCAGAGAGTGTTCGCTCGACCCTCGCTCGACACCCAGCTCGAGCGAGTTCAAGTCAGAGAGTTTCGAGAGCTTCGCTCGACCCTCGCTCGAGTGTTAGCTCGAGCGAAGTACAGAAAACCTACGTTCGCTCGACACTCGCTCGAGTGTTCGCTCGAGCCAATGTTCACAGAAGTGAACATTTCTGTTCCTATAAATACCAAACGGCGCCCACTTCTTAGATAACTTCAGAAAATCACTTTTAATCTTGTTTTTAGTGTTTTCTTGAGAGAGAAGTTATAGAGTGAGTTTTGAGAGATAACTTCCTTGTGAAGTTTTGTTGTATTCATCTGTACTCCATCTCTGTTCATAGTGAAATCTTCGATACCGACCCCACCAGTGGACGTAGGCTCATTTTGAGTCGAACCACTTAATTCTTGGTGTTCTTTCTGTGTGATTGTCATCTTTTCTTTCGTTTAGTTCCGCTATTATACTTCGAGTTAATCTTAGATATACAGTTATTCCCAACACATATGGTGCTTTGGCATGTAATAAGTCGACATTTTACTCTTTTGAGTTAGGAAATGGGACCTTCGGAAATGATGGTGTTGGCATTTATTTGATTGTAAATTTAAAACAGTAATAAGATTTTTTTCATTAATGAGAATGAGTTTTTGTAGCAGTAATTGAGTTAAGTGGAATTTATAAAAGGTAATTACATCATGGGGTGTTGGATGCAGGGGGAGCTTGTGGGTATGGGAATCTGCACAGCCAAGGGTACGGGACAAACACTGCAGCACTCAGCACAGCTCTATTCAACAATGGGTTAAGCTGCGGGTCATGTTACGAGATGCGATGTAACGACGATCCCAAATGGTGCCTCCCAGGTACCATCACTGTCACCGCCACTAACTTCTGCCCTCCTAACTACGCATTGTCCAACGACAACGGTGGCTGGTGCAACCCTCCTCTTCAACACTTTGACTTGGCTGAGCCTGCTTTCTTGGAAATTGCTCAATACAGAGCCGGGATTGTGCCCATATCCTTTAGAAGGTAAACAATTTTGTAAAGTTAGTTAATTAACAAGATGAATGCTAATTTGGTGTTGGTATAAATATATAAAAAATGAATGAACAGGGTGTCCTGTGTGAAGAAGGGAGGAGTGAGGTTTACCATAAATGGGCACTCATACTTCAACTTGGTGTTGATCACAAACGTGGGTGGCGCGGGAGACGTGCATTCAGTGTCAATAAAGGGGTCCAAGACAGGGTGGCAAGCCATGTCACGGAACTGGGGCCAGAACTGGCAGAGCAGTGCCTACCTAAATGGACAGAGTCTTTCATTCCAACTCACAATCAGTGATGGCAAGACCGTGACTAGCTACGACGTCGTTCCAGAAAATTGGCAGTTTGGACAGACATTTGAGGGGGCTCAGTTCTAAGGTTTTTTTGTTCAATATATAAATATATATATTATATGTAGGGTCAGTGGGTGATGTACCAAATAGTATAGTAGTGTAGGAGGGGCTCGGCCTGTATATTTATATTTATATGGCCGTGTATTTGCTGAGGTGGCTGATCCGCACCCGCTAGGCCTTTCATACATGAAAGACAGTGTTCGCGTTTGGATAGGATTGGTTGGATTTTTATTTTAATATTAAAGTTATGCTCCCCAACTTGGTATCGAAAAGCTTTTAAGATGTTCATTCCATTTTCAGTCAACCCAAAGGTTCTTTGCCAAAAACCGCGGGAGGGTATAGCATATGCCAGCATGTGCCTTCGGTTTATTCCATGTCCACTTCCTAACAAAACTCTTCTAAACAACTAGATTTAATAATTTAATTTAATTTACATTCTAACGGTTTCTCAAACCATTGAAATGGAAATTCTAATATGTAAAATATTTAATTGAAACTAAAGATATAGATAGCAAAGAAAATGCAATATACTAAATTAATTTCTATTATTACACTTTTTAACTAAACCAATTTTTAACATCAATCTTTTGTTCCTAAAAACCTTTATACGGAAATCACGTAAGAACTAAAAAGCGGAAGGTAAATCTAAATATTAAGAAAACCACATAATGAAAGACAAGGTGAATCTAAATTTTTGAATAACATGATGAATCTTTCATTGTGATATATAAATGTTTTGAATAATAGGATTTATCAAAAAATACTGAAAGTGCAGTGAGAGCAACTAGCGAATGTGAAAATCAAACCAATATTCCTAGTTGATACAGCATTAACAAAACTAAGAGACGAACAAAAGCCCAAAATATTTCTGTATGGCAGTCCCCTCTTAAATGAAGACATCACCAAATAGCACAAAATATGCACTTGTAATTGCAGTGTGCAGACCAAAAGCCCCTACAATATTGACTGGCATCGATATAGACAGTGAGGGGTTATCTCACAAGTTTTGTTTTCCTTACATAGGCCAAAGCGGTTCTTCAAAAGGAAAATCAGTAATTTAGATCATTCTAAATGCTTTTCTTATCTTTACTGAGCAATCAAAAAGCATGAGGAAATACATACTTGGTTAACGCTAAGTACAGCATTGACACTATGAGAGAGAGAGAGAGAGTGAGAGAACTAGAGTGGTCAGTAGCCAAAGAGATCCTCCAGTTCTCATGCGGGCATGGCATAAATTGCAACACGTTCCTATTAAATGGCAAAAGCATTTTCGTACATAAACACAATGTGCTTCACAGCCCAGGCCTGTAATTTAAATCAGTTTCAAAGCAATATCCCCAATCCCAGCAACCAATTTCATACTTCATTTGAGCCTCTCTCTTCGTAGCCTCTCCAGTTCCTTGACCATCTGCCAATGTTCTAACGATAGGCAGGTTTCACCAAAACTCAAGGACATTAGGCGGCCCATTGTCAGCCATCTGTATGCAAGAAACAAAATTACCAATGTGCAACATAATTGCAATACTAGAAAACAATACCACTATCACACTTCACATTCACCAACCTGTTGAAATCATGGCTCCCTATGCTCCGGTCAGCTTGCCTTGCCGCAACCAGGTCATTTTCAACCACCTGTAACGTATCAGTATATGACATTAGGATTCCAAAGCTGCCCCCATCACTACTCTTATTCCCATTAGTGAGAGGGAAAATCAACAAAAGAAACTAAAGCATGTTAACTTTCTAAGCAATATCTCTTTCTGTCACGAGCATCTTGTAAGTAATTTCTGGCAACAAATCATACAGCAAAAATGCCCGTAAAATGAAAATCTTGGCCATAAACAAACAAATGTGGAAATGAAATGCTACTTCAAAAGACACTATTTGATACACCACTTTGTTGCAAACAGCAATTTAGTACGGTGGCACAATCAGGCCATGTAATGACTGGTGAATAATTTTACAGCAGGAACCTCTGGCATGCTCATTCAAATCAAACATGTTTGACTACTTATGGATGCTAAATGATGTTCACTAACAACAAACATGAAATTCTAAGAGACGGCATTCTTGCCAAACAAATTCCTTCTAGATAGCTCTGTCCCAGCAAGCTAACTCATACCTTCTGCATTTCTGACTCGATAGAATGTGGCAATGATTTAACAGTAGCCAAATACCATCTCCAAGCTTCTAGTGCTTCTGCAGTCACAACTTCAGAGGAACCCACTGAAGAAGGCTGGAAAGGCATAACTATATCAGCAGGTAAAATATTTGATTTTGCCTCAGAAAATATAAGCAATTGGACATCAGCTGCCATCTCCATTTTATAGTACTTAAAATCGTATTCCACCTGCAAACAAACAGATTTCAATATATTTATCAAGATCTTATTTCCAACAAAGTGGCTAAGAGCTACTCTCAAACAGTAGCCTAAGAAGTACAGGGGCACTTATTTAAATTCTCGGAATTGTCTTTCAGCTTTAGTAGATAGATTAATGCAGAGTTTCTGTACATTTGTGCATTAAGTAGTCAAACACATCTCTCATAACTCATAGGGCTACATACAAGACGTAAGGAATATACACACAAAGCTGCATGCATATATAGATGATAAAAGATATACCCTTTGCAGCTCCATTAGATTTCTTAACAACCTTGCATTCTCCATCCCAACAGAGTTGAGGGTCCCTGCTTCCAATTGGGTCTCATCAATGATTATGTGTGAGCCCTCAGCTAGCTGCAGAACTCCAGTTTTCAGTCTGAAGCATTAAATATGTTAAAAGGTCAAAACCTATGAGAAAGAATTGATGATTGTCAAGATTAGGCTGCTAATTAAAGGGGAAACAACTTCCAAGTCACAAGATGATGAATGATTACCTGTTTGTCTCGTAATCCTTTTTTGGGGCAAGTGATACAGAGTTAAGATACTCCAGTGTAAGGGGTATGCAATGCGTGAAAGGTAAGAGGGTTTTTAAAGCAAGACTAAGTCGGCTGCCAAACAGAGCCGCACTTTCTTTGCTAAAACATGTGAGGTTCAGTGAAAGCTTGCCCACGGCAACAGTGTCTACTCTAGTATGAACCTGCTCCCAAAACACTCATAAATTTCATACATAGGTGCAAGAAATGTGGAGAAAGGGAAGGAAAGTAGCTTAATAAAGATAGACTGTCGATAAAAGACATGGACTAGTGAGATGTATAAACTGATCAAGAAAAATAACGAAACTTCATTTTCAGGGAAGGAAAACCACTTACCCTGGACAAGAGATGCAACAACATGAAATGAGCAGCTATGCCATCATTGCCTAGAACAACTGTAAGATGCCTTAACAGAACTTCTCTCATCTCTCTGACAAAATGGGGCTTTGGCTGTAGGACCAAAGAGGACACAATAGTTGAACCATGCACGGCAAGAAAAAATATAAGGAAACATTAAAGATCATAAATCACTGCATGGGCAACATATATAAAGTAGATTTACAACCATTCATTCAGAAGGATGAAATCAAAACAAGGGGTATGAAATCACCTCCATCATGGGAGAACCACGAAGAAAGTCGGGAGCTGCTAGCTTCCTGTGAATAAGGCAATGGAGGCGTGGTACCTGCAACATAAAACCCTCCACAAAATAACAGGAAGAGGAAAAACAAAACATGAATACAGCTAAACTAGCCCTTTCTGGACAATAGCATATGCCAGTAACATAGATAATGGAACCAAAAAACAATTTTGCAGCCACAAGGATTCAATACCTTGTTAGGGGGCAAATGTACCATGACATCGTCACAAAAACCATTATCGGGCTCATCATGATCATCCTTGTCTTCATTAAGCTCTGAATCAAGAGTGAGAATCCCGATGAACTCAAAAACATCATTCAGCTTCAAGTCAGACTCTGGAGAATCGTATATCTGTGTAATAATATACTTTTAGAAGTTTCATGGGATAGTTGAGAAACTGGATTCCAACCATTTATATTAGTATAATTAGCTGTAACTTAGAGGGGAAAAAAGTGGCCAGCCAATTACCTTAACAAGACAACTAAGAAAATCTTTGTCAATTCCAGTTACCATACTCGTATTAGAGCAGTAGCCTTCACTTAAGGAATCCTGAGTCTGAGAAGACGTGGAAGGGCAGCCATCCTCTTTCTAGCATAGGTAAGAGGAATTGGATTGATATTTCTTGTTTGTTAATTAAAATAAAAATTAAATATTGATCATGATGTAATCCTATTCAGAGCAAACACAAAGTGTGTGTGGCAAATAATTGATTCATACACGTGCAAACGTCAAAGAACCAGCCCCTGAATATTTCCAGGAAGAAATTCAATTGCAACAAGAGAGCCCTCTAAAGCCCCTAAGATCAAGCTAATCCATGATACCATAACCTTTAATTGAAGAACCCATGTTTTACATGGTTCTCAACATATTTGAACATGAATTTCGGCAAAGATATTATTAAAAAACAATCATTAACTTACAGATCAAAAAATGTTGGACAATTCTTATCCAGCCAATGGGGAAAATAAAGATGGTAAGGCACGTGAATGATGAGAATCATCTGAACTTACCACCTTTTTTACACTGGGAGAAACTTGAAACCCGTTGTCTGAAACCTGACATTGAATGCGGCACATCAGATAGATAAATTAAGGACATAATCACTTTTAGAAAGAGAGAGCCATTGAGCACCTCCTAAAAGACCAATAAATCATCAATCAATAGATTTTTAACGACAAGAAGAGAATGCCCAGACTAAAACTGTTTGTAATCAATGTACCTATTTTATTATATTAACTCCATCGAACTTCCAAGAATTCCCAAACTAAACACGTTGACATAAAAAAAATTGTCAATCCAACCCAAATAAGAACCTAAGAAGGTAGGATCCAACCAAAGAAACATGAAGGGTAGCATTGCAGTTACCTTTAGGTACACACCACAAGATCAATCTATAGAAGCTAGTTCAATGAAAAGAACTAATACAGGATATAATTACAGGGACAGAACTTACAAGCATATTCATGTCATCAATAGCTTCATCGTCCATTCTCCTGCGCTTCTCTCTCTGTTGGGGTATGAAATCCTTGCATTGATTCACCACTGACTCAGATGATGGTTCCGTCCAAGAATTTTGCCCTGGAACCTAAAAAGAAGAAAAGCGAAACCCAAGAGGAGTTAAGCCATGATTTTGATTCATCCAGAGCCTTGATTCAAAACTGATAGTAAATTTGAAAGATAAGCTTAAAGACGTTTAGCTGGCCAATGACCGGTACAGAAACAACTTCGATACACGTACCATAAGCTTAAAATGTGTTTGGATTAAAAATAAAAGCTGAAAGCTTAAAATTAAATGGAGCGACGACAGAAAAAACAAAAAAAAACAAAAAAACCATGACTATAGTGAACTTACAGGAACACAGTACAGCAGACGGCGTTCCCAAACTTGCGTATGGGGCGAAGAATCACCCAAGGGGAATTGAGAGACATCCCTGAACTTGTTGGTTCTCCATACCGACCCATCCTGGAAGAAAATGAAAAACTCATTGGCATGAAAATTGTGGTTGAGATAGTTCACTAATACATAATTAGAAGGCCAAAACAGTGGCAGTTACCTGATAAGCACCGACGTAGAACTCATTCCCCAACATGTCTTGTACCATTGCCCGGAACCGCACGAGAGTTTTGGGCTGAATCCATCTGATAGTTTCACCATTAAGAATCGGGACCTAAACGACAAACACAACAATCCCCCCGAGTCTTAATCTATGATCTTGGTGATAAATGACAATTTGGGACTAAAGTTACAATAAGCTTTTCGAACAAAAGCCCGCAAATGAAGAATAAAATAGATTTGCCAGAAACCACTATCTTTACAAGCGATGTTTTTTGACAAATAAACAATAATTATGAGTAGTATATGATTGCTTCCAGCAAAAGCTAAGAAGCTTGTGGAAGAGTAAGAAAGGACCTGAGAGAGGCGGCCTTGATCGAAGAGGAAATGGCGGAAGAGATCGAGGACGCCCCAGTCCTTGCCGTTGGGATCGAATCCCGAGGACGCCGCCGCTTTCTCGAACGTCGATCGGACGGCTCCGAGAGGGTTCGCCACCAGATCGTACGGTAAACCGACCATCTCGATCCCAAGTGTGTTCGGTCCGTGGATGGAAGTCCCGAGCGCGCTAAAACTGGTGGTTAAGTAGAGTCGTGGTAGGGTTTTCCCGCCAAAATCAGGAACTCATTATAAAGATTTCATACGATTTTTAGGTATGGTCCTCTCCTAGTTCGTGTACCATAGGTATGGTCCTCTCCTAGTTCAAGTTACTTATCTTTTTTGGCATACGATTTTATATTTTTTTCCCTAAACAAATAGTTCGTTAATAAAATCTAACAAGTTACAAAAAGTAGGGGGTGGAGTTTCCCCCCACAAAGCTCCATTTCAATTATTTTCTCATCCATTTTCATTCCTTCTAAATGAATTTTTTTTATCGTCGTGGATTGTGATGCAAAATGATGATTAGTTGTGATGTATTATTGTTTGTTAATTTGAATTGTTTGAGAGCGATTTGCATATACATCCTTAAGATCTCTGATTAGAAAAAGCGATAACATAATTAGATGAGCAATACTACACAACCTTTTATCCTCCACACACCACATTTTTTTTAAATTTTAAAATTTTTTAATATTAAATTTTTTTTTTTGAGTTTATTGTTTTTAAATTAATTCAATTTTTCTGTTCATTATTCATATATTAAATATTCAATAAAAGAAAAAAAATATGATATGTGAAAATTATGTGAATAGTAAGAAATTATGTAGATTTTTTATAATTAGATAGACGATATTGAATTACTCAAGTCATTGATGGTCATAAATTGTTGTAATCTTGTAAATCTGGAGTAAGAAAGGACACATTGTGGTGAGATAGGTCAAATATTGTAAATTTGGAGACGCTAGAGCTACTAATATCATGTGTGTCGTCCTAGGCAATGTTGAGATGCAAGGACACATTGTGGTCAAATGCAAATAAAGTCACGCATGAGATTCACATGTCAATATTTTTTACAGTAAATTAGTGTCATATCGTAGATCGGTAGCTGGGTAGTGGTATGGTGAAGTACATGTTGATAGTCGAATATAGGAAAATAGTAGTAGATCAAGCCTAGATCGAGATGGCGGAGGAGAAAATCTAAAATTGAGCCCCTTATGCTTCGACAGTCGGTTCTAATATGTACTTTTTTCGTTTTCTAACTCATGCCCCTTATGCTTCGAATCATTATCTAAACATATATATTTTTTCATTTGGTTTACTTGTAACACACCTCAAATTACTTGAAGAAAAATAAATTAAAATCGCTCACTTCGAAGAGAGCATTTCTAGAAAAGAGAGGAAGAAGATGACAATATAGAAAGAAAATAGGATTTTGATTAAGTTTCTGCATGCCTATACACGTCCCTCCTTCCACAACATATATTGTTATTCTTCTCACTCGCTAATGGGCCAGAGAGGCCATTTTAACAAGATTGTAAAAAAAAAAGGGACAATTCAACAAATCTAACAATCGTAAATGGGCCACGGTCCATTACTGTGCATGTACGTAATTGTGACATTACTCAAGTAAAATCTACGAGATACAGAAATCAAGTTGGCTAGCCGCTAGCGAAGACTTTATAGGTCAAAATATTAAAATTGAAACTCTTTTAAAAATATTTTATTTATTGTATAATACTTTTATGACATGCTAACTTAATTACATAAATTATATAAAAAAAAAGAAGCCAAATTCGAAGATAACAATTTTCCCCTTCATCATGAGAAAAGTCTGGTAAAAAAGTTTCCGGATGATTTGGACCTCTCCAAACATGCCACATGAACGTATCTTCCCAACTTGTCCACTTGCCTGGACTCACCCCTGGTATCTTTTTTGCAAACCTTGCAGGTTTTATCAACCCAGCCATCCTCAACATATTGCCCGTCCACTAATATCGAACGAAGATTAAGAAAAAAAAAAGTGAGAACATATGATAAAAGGGTCCAAATATAATTTGAAGTAAATTCAAAGGAAAGTAAAGAAGATAAGACATTTATAGCTCAAACTAAACTGCAAAAGAAAATGTGCATACCCTCGATATAGGACTTGAAAAAATCCTTGTACGTTCCTCCAATTTTCCTTCTGAGGGCCCCATACTGCATGAAATTGAAAATTCCAGTAAACAGACATACCATATAGATTATCGTGTGTGTGTGTTGAAAATCCAAGCCAAATTACCTGTTCCCTGGACATTTTTCCTCCAGACTTGGTGGCTTCTCTGGCCTCGGCCAGAAGCTCTGCATCCTCCGAGGATCTAACTTGAGAAAAATCCAGGGCTTCCGTTATGTTGCTAAACAAAGATTGGTTGCTGTTCTTGGGTTCGTCCTTTTCACCCTTCTCTGATTTGGCTGAAACTGCAAACTTAAAGGCCCTGTTGTTGAACCTATTCATGTTATGGTTAGACCGAGACAAGTAGCAGTCTTGTGCAACTCCAAACTTCGAAGGGAATTTGCCATTTGGAGGTGTCAAGGGAAGAGCTCTTATTCCCATCTTCGCTTCCCTTAACATAACACAGCAGATCTTATAACTATGTACGTCTTGGCGCAGCTATTTTATAAGATACTCTTGCTCCTTTATCTAGATACTAGAGAACAAACGTTTTGCTACTCTGGACCATAACATTACAGCCACGTGGATTTGTATTTAGCATGGCCCGCCCTGCGCCCACAGAAAGTATGGTGGTTAACAGGGAACTACGTGGCTCTTTAACAGGCTCTTGAAGTTGTGAGGAGCATTTTGTTTTGGTTTTGCCATCCGGAGAGAATCCAAAGTTCGATGGCTAGTGGATCACATATCGTGTTAAATACCCACTTGTTTCAAAACTAGTCTTGAGGAGATATCAATTTTAACTATTTAAATTTAATATGCCAACAAGAGTTACTCAATATAATATAATAGTGTTCTGTAGACGTCCCCAATTAGTCAGCACAACCATTCACCTTTCTGGCAAACCTCTTTCAGATGATCTCTACATCTAAGTTACCGAACAAAACAAACACGTTACATATGTGCCCTACACAACATATACCATGCCAACCTCAAGAAGAGACACCGGTGGCACCTTGAGCGCCACGTCTGGGCCCCGGCAATTCCTCCTCAGGAAATTGTATCCAAAGCCAATGGCCACTCGCTTCAGGAGGGATGATCCTTGCTTTGCGCGAACATGTGAGTGACCCAGTATGAATGCAGTCCCAGACTGTTGAGCTGTATACAGATCTTCCAGTTCTTCTTGCAGTTGCACACCCATATCAGTTTGTACATCCGTTTCGGAGTCATCCTCAATGGCAAACCTCACTCTTCTTTCTGCAACTCCTACTGGTTCCATCTCAATAACATCTGTCATACTTTCTACAGTAGGGAACTCAATGGAAACACTTGTTGGCTGCGTGCTTTCCTCAATCTCAAAAGCAGGCGGACCCGAGAAAGCCACTGTTCCAATCACAGCCAATCTACACTCGCTAGATGATTCATTGGATCGTGATGCATCATCATCCTCATCGCATGACTTAGTCCCTTGTTTCCGATGCCAATCATAGCGGATAAAATCAGCTAATCTATCAACCAGCTCAGACTCAAATGAATCGACATCTTGATGAACATCACGATATCCATACCGGACAATACATCTATATGACCGATGAGCTGGAGGACCCACACGGCCCACAAGATATCGTTCAGCAGGGGGAACATAAGGGACAGGTACCGATTTTACGCATACAAAGACAAGGATGCGATGGAAGGCAGGGAGGTTAGTGACAAAGCGGGAGAAGTTAGCTGGAATGCCAGAGGTGAGATCGGTGAAAACTAGCCCAATACCAGGAACCCGAGCAATGCCCAAGCTTGGACCTAAGGCTAGCAGCCATTCCAACGAAACCTTGTTGTGAAGGTCATATTCGTATTTTTTTATGGTTGCATAATGCCACACAAACATGATAGTCATAAGAAAAAGAGCTAGAAGGATGGGGAGCCAGGCACCCTCTCTGAACTTGGTGAGCGAAGCTGAGAAGTAGAGTAATTCAATAGAGCCAAAGAAGAGTAGGAAGGTAATAGCTATGATAGGGGGCTTGTGCCAACAAAGGATAATAACCAAGGAAGTGAGGCATGTTGTCACCAGCATCACTGTCATCACTGCTAACCCTGCAACATGCAAAGATAAAATATTAGTGTATAAAGAATTATAATTTCTTATGATTAAGCCAAGTAATTGGGAAGGTGATCAATTTTTGGCACAAGTTTTAAGACTAATTTGATGAGTCTGAAAGTCATTGATACAGTGCTAGGCTTTCCCCAGAATGTCTCGGTAATGACAATGGTATCATAATTGGAGACGAACTTCTAACATTTTCTATTAAGAATATAATACAAATAATTAAATCTATATCTTCCCATCAGTTTAAACTTTTGAGACAAGTAGTGATTTCACATGGTATCAAAGCAGAGGTCTTGAGTTTGAACCCTGACTCTACACTCTACCACATTTAATTAAGGAAAATACTTTAGCTGCAAAGTGATTACACAAAAGTAAACTTATAAACTGACGTGGATTGATGTGATACATCAGATTGTAAAGTTACTTTTATTATAAAGTAGATCTAACGGATTCCACGAAACCACATCAATTTGTGAGTTTATTTTGTGTAATTTTTTTGTCTCTAGCAGTTCTCTTTAATTAAATATTCCACATGTTGAGTCACTCATGAAGGGGAGTCTGGCCCACACGTGAGGGGGAGTATTAAGAATATAATACAAATAATTAAATCTACATATTCCCATCAGCTTAAGCTTTTGGAACAAGTCATGATTTCACATTTTCTGCTGATGATTCATAGGGTTTCCATGATTTGATTGGGACTCGTATTTGGCAAGATATTTTTAGTAAATAATGAAAATATTTTCTATTATGATCCTGGCAAGAAGGATAGAAGGGCATAGCTTACCAGATGCATTCCCCATGTGCTTTGTGTCTCTGAACCCAATGGTCACAGCAATGCAGAGGATCATGAGCATCCAATTGATCTCAGGGATGTAAATCTGGCCATGTATCTTATCTGAGGTGTGAACAACCTTGACTCTTGGGAAGCAACCAAGTGATTGGCTCTGGTTTATGATAGAGAATGTTCCACTGATGATTGCTTGGCTTCCCACGACAGATGCAAGAATGGCAATTACAAGCACGGGCCACCTCACACATTCTGTGCCCAAAAAACTAAGTTTTCAAGTCTTCCACAATTAGCTAATATCCTAGACTCGTAGTCAAGTACATAATATGGATTGTTCAGAACTAAGATTCACCCTTGACTGAAAAAATGTGAGTTTTGATGTCTCAATCCATTAGGAGATACTTCTCAGAACAATTCCATTGTTATTTATTATGAAGTCTTAGCCTTCTGTAAGCTTCCATTCTAATTTTATGGAAATTAAATAAATCTTGTTGCCTTTAATTCAAGAATGGCCGAGGTATACCTGGTACTGAGACATAAAAGCTGATTGTATGGCTGGGATGGTGATGCCGTGACAAGTATGCAGCTTGTCCCATATATGCCAATATGAGTGCTGGATAAACCAGAAAAGTGAAAGCAATCTGTGACAAGGTGAGCAATTAGACTCCAGCTACTAGTAGGCAAGTAAGAGCTTCCCAAGTGTAGACAAAACATTACTAGGAATCAAATCTTAAAAGGACAATTTCCAAAGAAAAAGAAAAAGAAAAAGCAAAGAACCAGCATTACTTGAATTGCCGCATATGAGAAGTGGCCAAGATCAGCAAACATTGCCTCTGAGCCTGCATGCACAGTCACACACACTGGGTGCTTAGCAGGATGCGGAAAACCCTCATTTGAATAACACTTAATTTTTTTAATGAGTGAGTGGCCACATGCAGTACAAACAACACACCAAGACATGAGAATTGAACATAGTGTCTTTTCTTTTTCCTAATTCACCTGTTATGCATAAGAGTATTCCACCCAAAGACATCCATCCACTTATCTTTGTCTTCTTCAAGAATTTGAACATGTAATATGGAGAAAGAGCTTTATAGACTTGTGGATTCCAGTAGATGATGTTGAATAAACCGAGGGCACTGATGCATAGAAGCCACATCAACACGACTGGAGCAAAGAAAGACCCAAGCCGATGTGTTCCATAGTGTTGAAGTGCAAATAGACATACAAGTATGAAGCAAGTAATCGGAATGACTGCATCTGCAAATAATGTCATAGGATGCAGTGTAAAGACAATCAATAAAGCAAAACCAGCACTGCACTTATTATAGACATTGACTTCAAATTTGTTACTGTCATCACTAATAATATTGTACATTGAAATACCCAAGGCACTCGGAGAGAAGAAATAGGGAATAGAATATGTTAAATTGAGATACTTTCAAGAAACTTATGGATCATTTTCTGAAGAGGATACATTTTCAGTAGAATCTCAGTTTGTTACATTTATAACACTTTCACATATTAGAAAGCTGGCGCTCAAACAAAAACATCATATTCCACATAGTGCAGGGCTAACACCGAGTCCTGACTTCAATATTTTAATTTATTCTCATATTCAAACATCTGTCAACCTCACTCAGAAACAGTTTCTCCACCCGCTGCAACAAGTTTTTTTATATGCAAGTAATAGTGGTGCAATATCCCCTGCACTAGAAAATTAAAGAAGGCAGGATCAATACAAAGCGATATGGGCATGTCAGCGTACTACTTGAGCAATCCCCCCCCCCCCCCCCTCAACACACACACACACACACACACACAAACAAAGGCTCTTTCAGATCTAGCCATAATTTTCATATTTTCAGTTCTCTCCCTTGAACATGCACTACAGTTCAGCTTTAAAGGAATAATCTCACTATGATTTCAAACTACATGCTTATTCCTTCTGCAGTAATAATAACTCAAACTACTTCTATCAGTATTTTTTTTTTTTTTTTTTTTTTCATATCGGACTTAATATGCTTAAACAGGCAGAATTAGAGGCACAAGAGTAGAAGCTGATAAATAAGCTTACACTGGTGGTGCTCCTTGGACATTGATAACTCGAGACCAGACACTGCAGAGAACACTACATAAAAAGATTCAAATTAGATCTCCAATTAGATAGTCAGCAAACTAAGAGGAAACAATTGTATGTAGTGCATCCATAACCAGAAACACTACCTGAAATGGCCGGAGTGAGGAGTCCATCTCCAATTACCATACAAGTTCCAAGAAGAACCAAAATTAGCAGAGCAGTGTGCAAGGCTTTGTACTTCTCAAGCAACAGTTTCACCCTTGAACTGTTCTTCTTCTGTGGAGGCTGTTCCAATTTATAAGTAGAGAGTGCTTCATCCGCAACCTGTCGGTTGGGAAGAAGGCCTACTTTTGCATGCCTACAAATCAACGAATAAAGGGCAAAAGTACCACCTGCAAATCATGTACGAGAAGTTACATATGAAGACTATAAAGACATACTAGAGCAGATCTTGCATATTTGTTCTAGTACTCACCCTCTCCATTGTCATCTGCTCGAAGGACTACAAAGACATACTTGAACAGAGGGATTAAAGTGAGAGTCCAGAAGACAAAAGAAAGAACACCAAAAATCTCTTCGTTGGTCTGTGAATGTTGAATATCTGCTGCAAACGTGCTTTTGTAGACATATAAAGGGGAAATGCTCAAGTCCCCGTACACTACACCAAGGCTTTGGTAGGCTAAGAGCAGGATAGTCTTCCAAGACTCCTTCTGAAATGCAGTTAATGTCAATCCAGTTACAATTCAAGTACTCTGTTGTTATGGTAATTACGGATGTTTGTGGATTGCTAAAATTGTTCGTCCAAATTACGAGCTAATCTGCCACAGAAGAAGAAGAGGAAAAAAAAAGCAAGGGGAAAAAAAGGAGGACAGATAGCAATAAACTTCAAAGGGCTTAGGCTCGTAAGCATTTGAACGTTCGGTACAGAACCGTGCCAAATTAGTTCAGAAAGAGAATGCACTCACCTTTGAGTTGTTCCGACACTTGCCATTGTCAAGATCCATATTTCTCACCCACAAGTTATGCCGTTGAGCAAAGACACCAGCAGTTCTGCACTAGAAAAAAAATGGAAGCTGAAATGGAAAAGTCCAATAGAATCAAGTTTCTAAAAATAGAAAAATAAAATGAGGAATTTCATGTTGACACTTCCTAGGCCAACCATCAAGCTCTCTGCTTTCCTCGCGCAAACAGAGGAGATAAAAAAAGGGCACATTCGCCCACTTGTCAATAAATCCACATGACATCAATACCTCTTATCTCAATGATTTAAGAAATTAGAACACAATACTCACAACAGTCCAGGAAATTAAAGCTGAGAGAGAGAAACACAAAAGCCCGCAAGAAAACTCCAGACGATTCACTAAACAAGTGGTGAAATTGCAACTCAGAAAAGGATTGACGCTCAGCTGGACTAGAATTATTCAGCCGGCGAGCGTCTCATAAATGCAGAAGGGCCCTCATTAATTTGCCTAGTGGTTCTGTTCCCATTTTTATTTTCGGCTTATAGTCTTTTCTGGTTGACGAGATGGTAAAGAAACAAAAACCTAACACGTCACCGTTTCTTGCCCTTCAGTTGAGACAACTAGTTTACAAAAGAACACGAGATTATACAATCCACAGCGAATTGGAAACTAACAGCGTATTATGCAATCATGCATATGCGGAAAGTTCACATCTTTCACAGGAAAAGCAGAAGAAATATCAAATAAGAATGAGTTGCGAGATTGGCGACGAGAAGACAAAACCACGTGATTCAACGACAGTTACATACACGAAACAGCCACACTAAGCCAAGCCAACTAAACTAGTGTCCCGTTATTGTCTACGAAAATAAAGCCGATTTTATGGACCATTTATTATACCCACTTTCTCGCCGCCTTATCTTGCTTGCTCTCTCTCTCTCACATTTTTTTCAAATAATTTAATTGTTTTGTCCAGGAAAAATGATAAACACACAACACTTTATACAACACTTTCTACAGCAATGTTTTAAAAGGAGGGATATTTTTATAAAATACCTTATAAAACTAACATCACTTTACAAAAATACCCTTATTTTATAACATGTGTTGTGAAAAGTATTGTACAAAGTGTTGTGTGTTTATCACTACTCTTTGTCCAGGTACTACTCTTTGTCCAGCTACAAGCCGATATCGTATGCCAAAATTTTCACCAACCCGTTTGAGAGCCCCTCACTCTAATCTGCCTGCTAAAGTTTCTTGGTTAGGTGTTACAACAAATTGAAGCAACAGGTAGTAATAATAGGAGATTCAAGAAACCAAAAGAATTGGTAAAGACAGGCTTAATCAAACATCGTAAGAGAGAATAATCCCAAGTTTCAAGTCAGATTATACCAGACCTTATTAATTTCCACAAAATGAAAAAAAAAAAATTTTGACGAATATTCAGATTTAGAGTTCCCAGAGAATGATAAACCCACAAGGCCATTAAAAAGTATCCTTGTATGCAAAACCATGTGAATCACAGAGGACGGTTCCAAAAGGACACGAGGAGCCGAACATGATCTTTAACACCAAGGGCACAGAGCACCGGCATTTCCCGGATGGGCCAGACACCTTCATCACGCCATCCATTAGCGCTAAGTTAAGCTTTTTTCCGTATTCGAGATTACCCAGTGGGTCTCGCTTTATTTATCTGACACACGATGTCTTTTCAGTACTTCAACCAGGCGGCTTTTCGGTTGCTTCATCTTTCTTCCTCATGTTGTGAGGGTGACCTCCCTCCGATTTTTTATTTTCTGGAAGATCCCGAGCAACTTCTACTCTTTGTAGTCGGGTGTGTTTAGTAAGTGAGAGTATTTGAAGTATTTTTATTATTATTTTTTATTTTATTGTTATTTATTATCTATTTTATTATTATTTATTATCTATTTTTTTATTATTTATTATTTATTATCTATTTTTTACTATTATTTAATATTTTATTATTATTTTTTATTTACTTTTTTACTATTATTTACAAATATTCTCAACACTTCTCACTACCTAAATGTACTCTAGAGTCTGCACAGTAAATGAAACTCTGCACTGCACTTCCATAAAACAAATGTTTCGTACTTGTATAAAACCAAATAAAATATTGGCAAAAAGAAGGGGGGGATTTCTGGAGTTTCAATACTGCTTACCACATGAATGCTTGTTGAACTTGCGGCATACCGTGTACCTCTGGATGTTCGATCACAGATGTGGCAAACATGAATATATATGAGATGGAGAACGTTTGAGGAAGTTGAAACTTCAACCTCAACACTCTCTAGTCTTTAAATATTTTCTGTTTTACGTAAAATTGAAGCATGGTCATGATATCGAGTATGTGGTGTCGTTTTTAAGCTATTCGTTTAATACAGTATTATATCTTCCTGTACCAACCGACAATGGCGAATGTAGCTCGGTAAAGGAGTAATAAAGCTGAACATTTGATTCCCCGCGTACAAAATACTAATATAAATTGTAATTCACATGACCCGGAATATTGCGTGTCTTGAAACTCTTTTTTCTTTAGTATGTACTGCTCTCTTTTTTATCAGATCTTTTTTATCTTTTGAATATTATTATGATAAATTTCTTATGATCTTAATTGCCGTTTTCCATTAGAAAATTTAACTACCATTGATATATTTTTAAATCTTTAAGGTAAGTTCTATATATATAACAGAGATAAAAAGAAGGTGCAATCCGGAGCAAAGAGAAGATGATGAAAGTTACATATATATATATATATATATATATATATATATATATAAAACAGAGATAAAAAGAAGGTGCAATCCGGAGCAAGGAGAAGATGATGAAAGGGAAATCGAATCCAAAATGTCTTATCAATAACATGTGTCATGCAGCCGCAAGTTCTTAAGTTTGCTCCGTTTAAATATATAAAATATCTCATTTCAACTTATCATTATATATTTTTTTAAATTTTTATATAAATATAATAAATAATTTAATTTTTTCAAATATCAAAATAAAAATAATATTAAAAAATTATATTCTAATAATATTTTATTCAATTTTTAATAAAACATAAAATTTCATTTCATCTAAACTGCATAACCAAACGAGATCAATTGCGATTTAAATAATGAGTTTAAATGAAAGTTGAAAAGTGAAAAGTAAAAACAATATTATTAAAATATTATTTTTTAATATTATTATTATTATTTTGAAATGTAAAAAAATTTGAATTGTTTATTATATTTTGTGTGAAATTTTAAAAAAATCTTAATGATAAAATGAGATGAGATGAGATAAAATACTTATAAGCATATCTAACTAATTATGTTATTTGAGAATAAAATAATAATAATGCTACTATGCAGTTTCATTTTGACTGTTCATGTATTTATTTATTTTTTTAGTTTTTTTATTTACTAATTAAGGAAGTGACTATTAGTAGTGTATTTGTATTTTTTTTAATATTTAAATATGTTAAAAAATGTAAAGAAAACAAAATAAATAAAAAATAAAATTTATACTAATGGGCACGGCACAATAGCACTACCCATAAAAATAAATAAATAAAAAGAAAGAAAGATAGAAAGAAATAAAGAAGAAGAAATTAAAAGATGAATAATGATAGCAGGTCTAAGTTATTTATTAAAGAAAAAAAAAATAGCCCACTAACTATTACTGCTTCTTAATTAGTATACAATGGGAGGTGGAAAAAAAAATGCCTTCAACTTAAATATAGTCGGGTACATATAAGCACATGCCCTCCCTAAAATTGTAATTAAGACTTAACTGATTTGGATGGTAAAATGAGATGAAATGATTTTAGATAAGTTTAAATAAAATATTATTATTATTTTAAAATTTAAAAAATTTAAATTGTTTATTATATTTTATAAAATAAATTTGAGAAAATTTTAATGATAAGATGAGATTGTTTCTCCATCCAAACAAATTTTAAGTAGCCTCATCTAATCTAATTTAAAGAGTCTCGTCTAATTTAACCATTATAAATTTTTTAAATTTTTATTTAAAATATAATAAATAATTTAATTTTTCAAATATTAAAATAAAAATTATGTTAAAAATTTATATTTAAACGATATGATATTCAACTCTCATCTCATAAACCAACGGGACCGACTTTAATTAACAGTCGTCTTACTATGTAAATAGTGTCGGGGGAAAGGGACTAAGTAGGGAGAGTGGGCCAAGGACTGGGCTTCTTTTCTACTCCAATTTGTAAACGATAGCTTACTACAAAACTTCATATATAATTTTAAAAAAAAAAAAAAAACACGTAATATCTGCCAACAATATTTCCCAAAAATTGTTAGCACGAGACTCGATTACTAATCAGCATATGATCGAAAAGACAAAATTCAACCTTCCATAGCTCTCAATTAGCAAAATTTCAAAAGACCCACATAATTAAATTAGGACAATCTAGGCCTGCTAACCACTTTAATTAGACCTCAAGTCTGGCCGAAGCTTAGCCCAACCTTATTATAATGGCCGTATAAACAGTTTGTAGCCCATTGATGTTGTAGAGACTGTCAGAACTGGTTCGAATTTCATGGCTTTGGAAACACATAAACCATGCATGGTAAGATTGATCAGGTTGCAACCACCGCAAATCCTATCGCTTAATTCGACTTTGAATATTTGATTTTGTTACAACCCGGCCAATTGCGGTTCATCTCATCATGCTTGAACGACCGAGCTAGTGAAGAACAGCCATAATATAATGGCTTGCATTAATCCCCTCTGGTATATATATTTATATATATGTATGTATGTATCCATTGCGTATATTATACATGATTACTTACAAAGAAATAAAATCTTACACATGATCACGATGCGATTGCTTTAGCCAGAATTCGATCTCAAACAAACAAGCAAATTACAAATTAAAACCAGCAATAAGAACAAGACGTTACTGGAAAAATAGATACATGATGAAGAACAGATCATTAACAAAGAAGGGAGGGAAGAAAAGTATGTATATTATGTACAGATAAAAGAGAACCAAGAAGAAAAAAAAAAGAAAAAAGAAAAAAGAATGAACAATCACTTCAATGACCAACTCCAGGGCTGGGAACATCACCATGCTTTCTATAAAAATCAGAATAATCATCTGCAGCTTCGATATCTTCAGTAGTATCATACTTCGTATCTAGATCAGGCGGCCTCCGTGTTCCAGCAGTAATATCCAAGTGGCACGTCCCCGAAATACAAACATCGCTGTTTGATCTCGTTGCTGTTTGGATTGTCAAACACAGAATAACCAACAGAATCAACGCACCATGACTTGTTTTCAAGCCCTCCCTCCGAGCCATTAATCCGCAATCTAATCAGATGCCGGTTTCAGATTTAGTAGAACATGAGAGTTTGTTTAAAAGGGGTTGGATCGGGGAACACCATTTTGAATTATTTATGGGGCAATCATCATGGTGGTAGCATTTTCGAAAAGATAAAGTAGTTTCTTCATATGTTTATAAAAGTAGGGCCCGAGGTCCATAACATTCAATTCATGTATGAATATTCGACACAATATATATTATTACTTTTTTTTATTTTTTCAAGTCTATGTAAAAGGCTCTGGCCAAACTTGTCCTCGATCCATGTGATACCTTTTTGTTGTTAATTTATAGATATATCCAGTACTATTACGTAGGAGACAGCATCATGCATGCGTCAAATTAGGCTCACTGCATATCCATGCCGCCAGACCATGCGTACAGCTTGTTTAATTACACACTTGCAAGATACGAAACTGATCCGTCGTTACCGACAACTTGATTAGTTATAGCAAAGTTGTTGTTTACACCAAAAGCGTATAAGAATTATTAAATATATAATGTTCTCCAAGCTGGCAACACAAAGTCACATATATATATATATATGATTAATTATCCTCCAACTTACCAATGATCTCAATGCTAGCTAGGATATATATATATATATATTGATGTATATTGGTGGTGCACATTACAATTTTATATATTAGTAGTTTGAAATATTGCAATCATGTGTTGGTTTTTATAATTTGGAAAATTGATGTTAAAACTAATAGATTAAATGACTCGTAGTTGGGGGCCGGTGAGCCAGCTGTTGTTAAGTAGTCATCTTACTAGAGAAAAAGGGAAAAATTCAAGAGCACGGGAGTTTCTTTCATATGCTCCTGATCGGTGAGATCGAGGTACGTCGTGTCTTAGCTTATTAAGAGTAGGAGCATACGTCGAGACAGACACCAAGCTAGCCAGCAGTCGGATATAGACAGCCATGGATATTGATCGACTTGACAAGTCCCATGTCATGCGCGCACATGGAAGATCTGCATGCTTAATTAAGATTTACACTACTTAGAACATATTATCCCGCATTATCTTTACAATTATATTGAAAGGCAGAGATATATAAAAATATATATATATATATATACATGAACATGATGACGAGTAAAAGCGACGATAAAAGAAAATGTTATAATTAATAATTAGTGGCTCGTGAAATAAATTTTGGAGCAATTCCAAAACAACAAATCCATTGAAAATACGACCCTCGGCTCGAGTACTGGATAAGATCGATCATGGAAGCATAGCAGGATAGTAAAGGAATTAGTGGGGTAGTCATGTTGGTTTGCCTTTGCCTGATCTTTAAAATGTCAACCTGAACTCTTGGGATCACTTTAATTTGCGTATTACATATCTCTGCCTTTTCGATCTACCAGCTTCTAGCTAACTATGAAATAAATCAGATCGATAGATGATGATCAACAATCCTAATACTATGCACTAGTCTCCATCGATCGGACCTAGTGCTTAATTTTGATATATATCATGTGAAAAAAGTCTCAGAATGCTCCTGTAACGGACACCATGATGAAATACTTTAGAAAATCGGACATCGTTCAAGAGGATGCAGTCCAAGTCATGACAAATATTAATGAGAGAGAGAGTTTACACACATCCGTTCAAGTTTCTAACATAATGATATTAGGTTGGAACTTTTACACGTGGTTCAGGTACCGACCTCTGCGTTGGCCGCGCCTTTTCTCATGATAGCATGCTTGTTTGAAAAAAAATATAACACCGCCTGATCATATATATTAAAAAAAAAGAATCCCAGTAATTAATGGCCATTAGGTAGGTCTTTGGTCATCAACGACTCATCATGATCTTAAGCTAGCACTATTTCAGGAATCAATCGATCCGGGGGGTACGTAATGGGTCAAAGCACATGCTACTACTATATATATGTACATGTATATATGACTCATGACTATAGATCAATAAAACCCAAAAAAAAAACGATGAAATTTATTCACCGACACGCGCTTATATGGGTCAAAAAGAAACGAAGAATGGGTGTAAGTTGAAGAGTTCGTACAAATTGCATTTCGGAGACTAGTTGAGTATTCAACACGTACGTTGATTCTTATATCATATGGTGAATTTAATTACGATGAAACTACATGCAGTTTCGATCTAAATGAAAACTCGGCTTATATTATATGTTCGTTTCTTTGGTGACATCAACACGGTTGAGGCCGTGTTGTGCTTGTCAGATGGATCGATCTTCCATCCAAATGTATTTAATATGGTAGGTGAATTTACACAGCTATATCTTCCTTAATTAATTCATTTTTATTTTCTTTTCTCCTTCCCATTTAACGTACTGGCCTGGTCTATAATTCATTACTTCTTGTTAATAGTCCGACTCCGAAAATGCGATAGAATTTTAAATCGGACGATGAATTTGATCTACATTCATCGATCGTTCAACTTTGCCAACGTTTGTGTCGAAGTCTTCGCAAATGGATTGCGTTGTCGGTTTATCTACAACGCCGACGCGTATGGATTATCATCAAGAGTTGACAATCCTGCCGTGGAGCCCACATTTTCCGCTATCTTGCTCTTTGCAGCCAGCTCCATAGTATTATATACTTTTTCGCAACTTAAAAATTCAAATATGAACATTAGAAAATGCAGTAGTTAAATCTCGAATTCATCCAATATTATAAAGTCTTGTTAGTTTTTAACACTAGACTGGCGATGCAAAATAAGAACAACAATAAATATATATATATATCTATATAAAATTGATAATTCAGTCGTGAATATGCAAGCGTTGTACAATTATTTTAAAAATAAATAAATAAATATAGGATTTATGTAAAAAAAAATTAATTTTGTAATAATTGACCTCACTTTTTTTTTAAAATGACTGTACGATACTTGCACACTTCACGATTGTATATAGTATTACTCATCTATAACTATATATAAAAGCGGAGTCATATAATTCTGACGTGTCATTCTATCCATAAAAATAAGCATTCTATCTATTAAATTTGAAGTGTTATGTTTATGAAGTGATACACTTTTTAAAAGCAATGTTTCATTATATATGAACCATTGTAATATTTAAGTTTTATTTATTTTCTTACATATAAAAATATAAACCGATTAAAGATTAAATGCTAATTCAATATTTATATTATTTTATATCTTAAACAGACTCTGATGTGACATTTTATCAATAAAAGTTGAATTATTATGTTTCATTATTGATTCGAATTTCTTTACTGTAAAATCCGATCTCTCTCTAAGGTCTCGTTTGTTTTCACCATTCATATTAACTCATATAATCTAATCATATTACAATTTTTTTAAATTTTTATATAAAATAAAATAAATAATTCAACTTTTTTAAATTTTAAAATAAAAATAAAAATATCTCTTCCTCGTGAACAAATTACAATAATCTGCTCATTGCGTTACATATAGGCTCGTATGTACAATAGCAACTTCCAAGCAAATAACTGGAGCGTGTGAAAGACGCAGGGCGCAAGCCATAATCAGTTCCTCTGACTTTCAACGTCTGACCTTGTCAACTCGACTTTATTATTATTATTACTCTCTCTCTCTCTCTCCCCCTCTATAAATTAACAGGAACCCCTCCCCGCTTAAAACCAAGAACATTCAAATTAATTTCTGTATTCTTTCATTCCGGTCCGAAACAAGTGCACCCATCGTTCATCTTACGTCTGATCTGATGGCCAAATCGAACACCAAACCGCACCTTCTCATACCATCAAGTCTGCTGTTGATCACCTGTCTCATAGTATCATTTTCATCCTCTTCGTCAGCCAGGCTCTTGAATATCCCACTCATCAACTCCCCAGCGGATGAACAGGCTGATCTGAACCTCCAACTTCCCGGAGACAACGTTTTTGTGGGCTTCCCATTGAAGAAAGAATCTCGGCATGTTTTACCATGTCATAGTCATCGCATTGAATCTAGCAACTCCAAACGAAGCTTCCCCGCAACTCCGAAACTTACCGGGAAATATGGTCCCATGGTTCTCTCTATGCTTCCGAAGGGGGCGCCGCTTCCTCCATCTGGGCCGGGCAAAGGAATCAACAACTTGAACAACTAGTTCACATGCATGTGTTCCTGTTTCTGTTCCTGTTCCTGCTCCATTTTGCGGTCGATTAGACTCTGTTTCTTGTCTCAATTAATTGATTTCTTACGATTTTTTATTTTTATTTTTTCCTATTCATGGTAACTATTATTTTGGAAGTGTAAATATATATATACTTGCCACTTTTCTTTCTGTCATGGTTAATCAATGGAATGCTCATGTTTTGTTCTTAATGTATTCACATTTGTTACTTTTCATTTTATACATGTTATCAGCTGATTAATATAACGTACCATAGCTTAGGGGAGTGACGACAAGAACAAGGATTAATTTTTTCCCATTTTTATTGCCTTAATTTGCAATTATTTATCACGATGCAACATCTAGAAATCTATCGTTTAGCTTCGAATTAGGATCCAATTCTCCGAGCTATGCTTATTTAACGAAATATCAATATCCATTATTAATTTGTTCTAAATTTAAGGCTTGGCTTTGATTGACAAATCTTTGAAATCATTTTATCTATCATCTCAACATTCAAACATTAACATTCAAATATAAACATTTTTCATTTTTAAATTTTCATGAACATTTTTATCTAAGTATTACAACTTTTCCAAATTTATAAACAAAACACAAAAAATAATTTAATATTTTCATATCTTGATGAAACATTAAGAAATTATATTATAACCTTATTTTAACTTTATATTTTTTTATTTAATTTTTTCTCTCTCAGTTTTTAAAATCTCATAAACATATTAATTCAAACAATTTTGACTATTATTTATAAATTATCTTATTACTATTCATAAATTTTTCATCTATTCTCATATACGTGTAACTAAACGAGACTCAAGTGGTAATGGCCTTCAGTTAGTAGGTTTGAATGTATTGACTTTATCTATTGATTGCGGAGAGCAGTTAGTTTTGATTTATAAGACCAATTATACCGAAGGAGAAGCAATTAAATTAGTATTTTATATATGTTTTGTTGTCCTATATATTAAAATTATCACTTAGATGAAAATATATAAATTTGATTATTTTAATTCTATCTAACGTCGGAAGTAATGATCCGAGAAATATTTTCCTTTTTTTTTTTTTTTTTTTCGTTGTTGCTATAATTATCAAATTGTTTTTCTAGTTCCCATTGATCTGCTTCTGACTGGAAGAAATTAGTCTAGGCAGCCTGCCCTGATCAAACCGTTCTTAATTTATATGATATAATAAAAATTATTCCCTCTATTTTTCCAGTATGTGCAATACTTGAAAAACCCATTATTGAGACGTCACCTCCCCTAAACACTTTAGCAATCTCCCATTAGATTAAAGTTTGAAATGAGAAATGTGTTAAGTGCCAGTATTTTTTTAGAGTAATGCTAGGGCATATAAAATTTATATCGAAATTAACCACCACACCGAATTATGTGGCAAAGCCACTGGAAGCTTAAAAGTAAAAAGGTAAAATAGAAAAAACAAATACCTGACAGCCTATAAGTAAAAATTAAATTTTTAAAAAAAAAAAAAAACATTAATATACGATTCCCCATAACCCAAATCTCTCTTCCGTTCCCTCCCCGTCCTAGCACCATTCTCAGCGTATAGGATTTATTTTTGAAGCGAAGCAAATTCACTCACTCCATTTTCGGCTCACCTCCAAACTCTCTCTCTTACTACAAAAAAATATAAAAAAAATTAGAACCAATAATAGAGTCAGTTAATTACTGTTGTTGAAAAGTAAAAAAGTCTAAAAATGAGTTGAAAATAGAGCTACGTGACTTTGCTTTGCTTAAAAAATGAATCTTATACGTTAAGAATGGTGCAGGAACGGGAAGAGAGAGGGAGGGAAAGGAACAGAGATTTGAGTTACAGATAACGGTGCATTAATGTTTATTTTTTTTAAATTTTATTTTTTACTTTTAGACTGTTAGATGTTTCTATTTTATCTTTTTACTTTTAAAAAGAGACATAATTCGGTATGGTGGTTCCAGTATAAATTTTTGTCGCTCTAGCATTATTTATTTTTAAATAAATAAGTTATTTAAATGATATATTCCTTTCAATTTTCTAAATATTCTCGTAAAGGACAGTGTTATGTCCATCACCCTAATTTTTATTGAGAACTATCGTTAAATATAATTAATTTTTTAATATTTTTAAATATTATTAAAAAAATTTATTAATCATTAAATAAAAAGAAATTAAAATAAAAAATAAAAAATTACAATAGTAATATTTTTTTTTTTGATGGTAATATTTGAGTGGTAATATTGAGTGGTAAGAATGGTAAAAGTATCATTTTTCGCAAGTAGAAACATTGAACTTGGACATGACCCTAACCATAGAAAGAAAGACTAATGTGAACTTTGAACATGGCTATAATATTTAATAATAATAATAATAATAGATTTCGTGGAGAAGAAGAATAAGAAGAATTTGACTGTGTTAGAGGTCTTGCATGGGTAACGTGTGGAGGAAGTCTTTGCTTACGTTCTCGGTTCACTACGCGGAGGAGGTGAGCTAACACGAGATTACAGGGAACTTGACCCTCTCTTGCCCACGCTCGCCGTGCACCATACGCTCTTCTTGCAGTCAACAATGAAAATGGGTTACCCACGCCCACAGCCACGATATGGGCAAGAGGCAAGAGCGTTAAAACATTGATCATATATATAATATATATATACATATATACATATATAATATAGTTAGAAGTCTGGTCATTATCTTTAATTAAAAATTGGACGTTGGTACGTCTACAGCAACCGAGTTTTTGTACCACAGTGTTAAAACATTTTTTTTTACATTATTTTTTTTGTATTTTTTTAAAAATACAAAAGAATAAAAAAACATAATACTAAAAAAATAAAAATACATTTTGATAATATAATCAGTATATGATCATTTTCTTTAAAAATTATTGTCAAACAATTCGGTCAGTCGGTCAGTCGTGGCTAACTTCCTACAAGGGGAGTATGGATGGAGCGTGTATGCGGGATCAGGAGTCAGTACTACCGCCATAACTCATGGGTTGGGTAGGACTTTGGCACTCTGACCTTGTCAACCCAACCCATACTGATGGCTATAAAACCCAGTTATCCCCTCACCACCCTCCCTCAAAACACACACTACTCCAAAATTCCGGAAAAACAAGCGGAAGCGCCCTAAAGAATTAGTTCCTCTTGCCTTTATTAGTTCTCTAATGGCAAAACCATACCCTACGTCTTACCGTTCTACACCAACACTAACATTGTTGATTGTCATTTGTCTAATTATGATATCCACCTCTCCATCTTCTTCGTCGGCCAGGCTGATCTTGAATATGCCTCTCAATTACCTTGCGCTTCCCGGAGACATTAATGCTTCCGGGGATTACCCGTTGGAGAAAGAAGTTGATGATCAGCATCATGTTTTACCATGCAAGTCCAAATTATTATTTGCCCGCAAATATGGGTCGACCATGGTTCTCAACATGCTTCCCAAGGGAGTACCGCTACCGCCATCTGGACCTGGCCATCGGACACACAAAGTCAACAACTGATAACTTGAAAAGCTGTTCAAGACCTATGCATGCATGCCATTTCACCGCGTTTCTTGATTCTTAAATATTAATTCTGGTTTTTTTTTTTTTTTTTTTTTGCTTCTTCATAGTTACTATTTTTTTGGATGCTAAATGCTTGTTACACGAATTATACAAAAATTATAGGCTTATATATAGCTGGCCTGACAGTGTTGATTTATTTATATTTAATTACTAGATCAATGGTATTTCATTTTTAATTTATTTCATTAACCATTGAGCATGCGCACATTAATCGACCAGTCGGAGATCATTTCTTTGAATTCCGATTTCCTTGTCTTCTTAAGATCATATGCATGCATGCATGCTATGCTGCCAGACTGCAGTCCGGACGGTACTAAAATTTGCTAAGAGATTTATAATGTGCTGCCATACAATTTTTTACAACTCAAACTCGATGCAACTTTAAATTTACAAATGCCATAAATGATTGATGAGTATGTGGGAAAAAAAAAAAACCAAGGTTAATTTGAGAGCACCGCAAGTCACGAAGGCAAAATAAGTTCAATTTGTTCCAATGGCTTAACTTGTTGAGTTGTTGTCCACAAACGTTGGCGCCAGGAACTAAAATCTATCGTTGAACCAATACAAATACAATAAAACTGTCTGTCTGTTTGTTATCAATTATTTTTTATTAAAACGAGTATTTAATTTTTTTGTGAAATTATTATTTATATTAAAATTTTAAATTAATAAAAATTAGTAAATTTTATTATTTATTTTATATTTTAACATTCCTCTCGCGTGTGAGTTTGACTCTCACTCAATGATTGACTCAACACGTGAAATATTTAATTAAATATAATAAAATACCGTAGAGTTAGTTTGAAAACCTCTATTCTGATATCATGTGAAATCACTATTTATCATAAAAATTTAAATTAATAAAAAATATAAATTTTATTATTTATTTTATATCTTAATTATAAATAATTATTTTTATCGTAAATATCTCATTACAAATATTATTATTTTTTGTCCTGAACGAAACTTAAGTCAAAGTCAAATCAAAACATTTGAGCTGGGTCAAAACTACACTTATGACCAAATACATGGGTTGAACAGTTTTTTGGTTCATTATTTTGTAATTTAAAAGAAAAAAAAAAACCTGTTGCCTTTTATTTTTTAGCTAATTTAATTAGAAAACAAATATTCGGGTCAGAATGTAGAATACACGCGTTTCTACGTAAGGTGTGTTTAGAGTGCAATGCTACATGGCTGATGTATAGTAATTTTCTTCTGGTAAACCTTGGAATAAACAGTACTTGAGTAAAGTAATCAGGTTCGGAAGTTTGGAGTAGTCAGAAGCGGATGTTTTCGGATCCAATCGGTTGTTTAAAAAAAAAAAACCAAGGTTAGGCAGAGGTTTTAAATGGATAAATTTTATATAATTTTTTTTTATTAAAAACAAGATCTTTTTAATAAAGTATAATATTTTTTTATAAATTTTAAGATAGAATTTATTTATTTTAAATTTGTATAAATTATTTATCTCAAAAAAAAAAAAAAAAAACTCGAACATCCTATGATGTCAAGAAAGGACTCGCGCTTCCACATTATATTTAGTGTTAGGAGCCTATCTAATTTCACCAATCTTTTAAGCTTTGTAATGTGGTTGCTCCCCATTTCTATTTATATTAGAAAATTTTTGCTAGACTCCTAAACCCCACTTTAAATGGAGAAATATCACGTGCAAAATAAGCATTTAAAAGTTATAAAATAATCTAAAAAAATCAAAACTCTCGTAATAGGAAACTTATAAAGATAAAAAAAAATTAATCTTGCAAATTAATGCCTAAAAATAGATTAACTTGACTTATCTATGATTTGCCAAAGGAGTTTTGCAAGGAAAAATATATGATCTTGTTCTCAAATTGTCTTAAAAAGAAAATATAATGGATTTTTTTTTTCTCCACCACAAATCAATTGAAATTTTCAGTATAAAAAAAACAATTAAAATTTTGTTATTTTTTCCCAAATGAAATGCATTAATTTTAAAATAATACAATAAATATTCTTTACTAAGGATGTATTCGCAATAAAAAGTACTTTAATCCGAGAACAAAGAAAACGAGTTACTGACTCCTCACATCACATGCATTAGAAAAAGGAATTAGGACGGATATTATCTCAAGAACGAAAATTATTTCTATCTTATCTTATTTTATTTAATTATTAATATTAAAAAAATAATATTTTATCAACGTCTATCTAACTTACTGCCAAACTCTATTTCAAAAAAAAAAAAAAAAAAACTTACTGACAAAAAATTCTAATACGTTGATTTTCCCCGTTATCGGAGGAACAGACCCTTCATCCATGGCGGCGAAGAAAAACGGCGCTTTCTCTCTGTGTTTTGAGGTTCTTTGCCTATGCATGTTATCGGCGGTGGCGATCGAGGGGAGAGTAGTGCCTCTATTGCAGAGCTATCATAAATCCGGTTTTCGATCGACGTTTCGTGCACTATACGATACTTCTAAGTATGGTATTCTCCAACTCAACAACGGCTTGGCTCTGACGCCTCCCATGGGGTTCGTCTCTTTTCGCTTCTCTCTCGTTTAATCATATATTTTCTGGATGTTTTTGTTACTTGGGTTCTCCGAAAATTGGAGAGTAGAATTATTTTAGAGTTCTTATGTTTATTTATCTTTTACTCGTAGGCAATCTGTAGGAGGTGTGTATTTCAATGATTCTACCTTTGGAGTGGTTTAAGTATTGTTTCTTGCATATGACTAGGAATTTGATATAATAATTAGGGAATCTGCCGATTCAGCGTGTAATTCTTTTCCTTTTAGGAGAGATTTAGATTGTTTCTAACGCATAGGGGTGTTCCATATATAATTTGTTTATTGAAATTGTTTCTAATGCATAGGGTGTTTCATATATAATTTGTTTTGGAATATGTGTCGTTAGATGGAATAGCTGGAATTTCTTTGCCTGCAATATCAACGAGACAGTCATCAAGGAAACAGGTATTCAATTATCTCTACCATGGGTCATTTGCCTTGGTTAGTATATGGCAAGCCGATTAATGTACTACATATTTTACATGCATTTTGTGGGATTATTGTATTCTTGATTTCGGGTAATTAGATGGGCATTTCTTATTCGGAGTCTTGAAGAATTAGAAGTTTTTTATGGATGACGAATGATGACTGTAATATTTTGGCAGAGTTTACCTGAAAATTGTTCAGGAATACTTAACAGGCCTGGCATGGAGTCAAATTTCTGTGTTCCTTGTTATGTCAACTGATACACACCTTTCTAGAGGATTTGATATCTTCATCTGTGACTACTGTTTGATTAGTTCTTTTTATGGGTTCTAAATGAGATGGAGAGAATACTCTCTTACTTTCTCTCATTATAGAGTGTCCAGTTAAAACGTGACTGTTGGCATTTGGCAACTGTTGTATTATATATTCTGATCAGACTCCATAACACATACTAATTTCTTTTTTGGTCATTGGCAGCTGATGCACTTATCTCAACTGGTTTGGCTGATCTAGGTTATGTGCACGTCAATATAGGTATTATTCTCGCATGATTCAAATATCTAGTTTATCTTCACTTATATAGATTGTTGTCACAACAATGTTGTGGACTTAATTTATTTCATTGGCTGCAGATGATTGCTGGTCTTCAACAAAGAGGAATTCCGAGGTCTGTTGAATCCTTTAACTTTCAATAAATCATAACTCTTGCCAAATTTGTAATTTGTAACATCAATAGTACATCTTCTTGTCTTTAGGGAATGCCATTTGTAAATAAGTAATGTTCTTTAGGTGAAATCAGTTCTGAAGGTCATTTCTCTTACAATTTATCTTTGAGTTACCTGTTTGAGTGGATCAGATCAAATTGCATCTTAGCATGATAATTTTACCGCCGTACGCTTCATTATTTGGCTTCTCTTCTAGGTTTAAATTATGAAGCACCCTTGGTTGCACATTCATCTTTCTTTCAACTTTTTTGTGTACGCTAGTAAGGATTTTGAAGTTGCCCTAAGCTTTCAGTTTCCTTTTGTGGTTTTTTTAATTGTACAGAATCAATTGGTCCCTGATCCAAAAACTTTTCCATTGGGAATTAAAGATCTTGCTGATTATGTACATGCAAAAGGCCTTAAACTTGGAATTTATTCTGATGCCGGGTAGGTCAAATTTCCTGCAGGCCAGAAGCTTAGATTTTTTTTTTTTTAATATGATTACTCATCGATATTTCCAATGTCTTAGACTACTACTTCAATCTCCTCCCCACTCATCTAACCTAGCTAATTGCATCTCATAGGATTTTTACATGTCAAGTTCGACCAGGGTCACTTTATTATGAAAATGATGATGCAGAAATGTTCGCTTCTTGGGTTAGTTTCTGCTCACTGGATAATTTCATTCCCTATATCACAGATATTTTCTATTCATTTGGGTTTACTTGGGTGGTGCCCCTCTGCACTTTGAATGGTGTTGCCTTTTCATTAAAATATATTTGCCATTTATTTGGAGTGTTTGGAACTTTTTTACATTTCCTTTCTATGATTCACGCTTCTTCCTATGGTGGCATTTTAACATTTTTTTTTGGTAAGTAATTCAATCTTAATAAGAGTGCAAGCTAAATCCATCTCTTGAGAAGGTGGTTGCCCAAAGTGAAAAATAGTGGAGTCATCATATCTGAAAATTAGCATCAATCAAGACAATAACTCAAACTACGAATGATTTTGGTTCTCAAATATTGCGTGATCTCATACAAATTATGAAGTTAACTGATTGATATAGATACTTTTTTGAAAAGTAACTCATTTACATAGGCATTACAAAAAAGAAAAATAATGGAATGCGTCGTCTCACTTGAAAACAATTGGTGGTAAACAATTTGGTAATATAATTTGAAATCAGAAATTATGATATTTTTTTTTTAACTCAGATGAGGAGTTTTGTAAGCGTACATTCTTGACTTTTTACTTGGCCATTACTTGTAAATTTTTTCAATGTTGTCTTAACAGGGTGTAGATTATTTGAAGTATGACAACTGTTTCAATCTAGGCATCAAGCCTGAAGAACGGTATGACCTCATCTTAGTCTCATAATCATTATCAAGTAGCTTCAATTGATTTGATGTGGTTCATTGAACTCCAGATACCCACCAATGCGTGATGCTCTAAATGGAACTGGCCGCACTATTTTCTATTCAATCTGTGACTGGTAATACAGTTTATTGGTATCTTTGGTTAGATACCCAGAATAGTAAAATTTTACCTCGACAGCAATTTTTTGGCCTTATCTTATGGTTTTACAGGGGAGAGGATGACCCAGCCTTATGGGCCGGCAAGCTTGGAAACAGCTGGCGAACTACTGATGACATTAATGATTCATGGGCAAGGTTAAGATTAATTGGACTCCTAGCTCTTAGTTGGCAGTAACTTGGATGTGTTGGTGCTTTTGGTAACTTTTCTACTTGATTACCTGACATGCTCTGTCTATAAAGAGTCTGCACTGAAGTCATTGTATATGGTCTACAATGGGGATACCGGATGTGTCTTTCTCCATCGAATTAAATATAGATATATATTTTTATCATCACTGGGTTCCGGAAAAAAATCCTGACTAATCGCGAGGATGCACAGGCCATCGAATTAAATATGTTAAATAAGCTTTAGGATTGATGACTATCGTGATGGATATACTTGTTAGTTGGGTATGAAAGTGTCCATTTATGCAAATTAAAGAGTTGGTTAATATGGTTAATTGTAGTACGTGACCCCTTTACATGTCTAGAGATTTCACCTCATTTCCAATTCTATGATTCATACGCGATGTATTTCTCTAAAAAAAGGGTCCTTAAAAGCTCTTTCACACTATTCTGATAAGTGCAGTGCCCGTTCTCCTTGTAAAACTGTGTGGCATTTGCAGGCTTGGTTGCAAAATCTTAACACATTATGTACAAGTTTTACAGTTTGCTTCAAAGAAAGAACAGGGTTAAAAATGTAGATTTTTAATTAGCATGTTGGTTGTCATATTGATTAAGTTTTGTTCTTTTGTTTTTAAGCATGACTACAATTGCTGATCTGAATGACAAATGGGCAGCCTATGCGGGACCCGGTGGATGGAATGGTAAAATATGATCTTTATAGACAAAGTAGCCTGTGAAAATGCAGCAATCAACTTCTTCTGTAAACTAGTTTTTTTTATTCTCTTTATTTGCTTGTATGGGCAGATCCAGATATGTTGGAAGTTGGCAATGGAGGCATGACATATCAGGAGTATCGAGCTCATTTTAGCATCTGGGCTTTGATGAAGGTCTCTCTTCAATTTTTTCTACTTTGTTCTTGGTTTTGGCATGGTGTTGGGGAGTCTCTATGTTAGTTATTTTGTGTACTTTGGTATGGGTGTTTGGGCACTAATTGTGCTTCTCTACTGAGTGGCTTATGTTTTTGGGTTGGATCTTAACATGGTACATATCAGAGCAGGACTTGTTTGTTTGTTAGCCCGCATGTCAAGTATGTTCGCATATTTAGGGATTTGACATGAGAGAAAGGTGTTGGAGAGTCCCACAATGCTTAGATGTGGACTTTGGTACAATAATTATGCACTGGCTTGGCCTCTCTGATTGATAGCTTAGTGACAGATACTCAAAGCAGGTCTATATGAATCTTGCTTTCTTTTTGGTTCTCGTAGATTAGTGTGTGTTTCTATTCAGTTTATTGTTAGCAATCTTATGGTAATAGTTTGTAGAAAACATGCGTGTTTTTTCTTCACATGCCTCAATGTTATCAGATCAATATTCCACTCCGAGTAGCGTTGAATTTTGAAGTATTTGTATCTATAGCAGTCAATAGTATTGCTAAGAATTCTGTTATGGGGTTCTCCTAGCAGTCTATGTGAATAAACCTTGCTTTATTTTAGTCACTATATTGGTATCCATGGTATTCAAAGTATTCCTAAGACTTCTGTTATGGGGATTCTCTTAGCTCTATGTGAATGAACCTTGCTTCATTTCAATCACTATATTAATTGAAATTTAACCTTTCACAAACACAAAATTATGAGCTCAAACTTGCAGGCCCCTCTTTTGATCGGTTGTGATGTAAGAAATATGACTGCAGAAACTTTTGAGATTCTAACCAATAAGGAGGTCATTGCTGTTAACCAAGGTGAAACACAGTCTCTCTCGATATGCTTTTCTTTAGTCGCTGCACAAAACTTGCATTCTATCTTTATTTCTATGTTATTTACATGCCACAATGTTTTCAAATCATCGTCACAGAACTAAGTGAACAAGAATACTGTTTGCAGACCCGCTTGGTGTTCAGGGGCGGAAAGTTCATGTCACGGGAACAGATGGTTGCCTTCAGGTTTTCCCCCTCTTGCACCCCTTTTTGGCATATTTAAATGGTGCTACTGACTGTGATATGGAATATAGATGATTTTGAAAACAGTGAGTCTTAGGGGTTGTTTGGAAGATGTTTCGTTTCATCCTATCTCATCTCATCTCATTCCCAAACATCACTCAAACACAAATACTGATAAAAAAAATTACTCAAACACAAACACTTTTCAATTTCAAATATTCAAAATTTTCATCTAATCATTACCTAATCATTACAACTTTCTCAAACTTCCAAACAAAACACAAAAAACAATTCAAATTTTTTCAGATCCCAAAACAAATATAATATTAAAAAATTATATTCTAACAATATTTTAACTTTATAATATTTTTATTCAACTTTTTCTCTCTCATTTTTCAAAACCTAATAAAACATCATAACTCAAACTATTTCACTATTATTCACAAATTATTTTTCTACTATTTGCAAATTTCTCATCTCACCTCATTCCCCAAGCATCCCCTCTAAAGGCATCTTCTCCCTTTTGTAATAACAAGGTGGAGGATGTTGTATTAGGTTCAAAACCCATGGAGCACATATGTAACCTAGCAATTCAAAAAAATAATATATATATTTATATAAATTTCTTTTCTCACTTTT